>NW_020455532.1:10430806-10475062 GCF_003342845.1 Nothoprocta perdicaria
AAAAAAAAAAAAAAAAAAAAAAAAAAAAGCAGGTGAACAAGGACTATGTGGAACAACCTCACAGTACCAGCTGGAAGTAAAGTAGGAGATGAAATCTAATGTAACTGAATGTAAAGTATGCAAGAGGGGGCAAAAAAAAGTGCTACCTGGATATAGGCTGTGATGGACCCAACCTGAGTTCTGCCCTGAGGAATGAACTATTGGAATTACAACCGAAAACCCCTATGGAAAGGTTGGGGTGATACTCAGGAGGGACTGAAGCTGTGAGTAAAATGTGCCAGGGAAAAGGTGGCTTCCTCACCAGGGACAAATGATGAAGTGTCCAAAGAACYTTTAGCTTGGCAAAGGAGAGACAAGGAAATTGCAGCAAAGAGCAGGGGTGGTTTGAATTGGGAAGAGAGCTTCGTGTGCTCTCCKAAATGTACCCAGAATCGAACTAAGCCAGCAGGTTCAGAAAACCTCAGATAAGATTTTTCTTCCTGAGGGGGCTGGCTCAGGGCTGGTTCTCTTTCACGTGGGACATTGTGATGTTAAATCTGGCCAAGGTTTAGCAAAAACCTACATGGGGATGATCCCAGGGGCTTTCCAGCCTGGGGGGATGCTGACCCAGCTCAGCAAGAGCTTGATCTGTGGATGGTGCCAGGGATATGTGAACACGTGCTTGTCCCCTGCTTGCATGTGAACCCCAGGTGTCATCTGGTGCTGCCGGAGAGGGAAGAAGCAGGTGACAGCTTCGCTCCTCTGTAAAGCTGCTCCTGGGGAGCAGAAGCCACGTGAGACCCTTGCTGCTTGGGACACAGCTCCTCCTGGGGCTCCCTGTGTCCATTTCTGTACTTCCCGCTGCCCCTTTCCCAACAGCAGCAAGCCCAACCAGAACTTTTGGGCATGTGTATTCACCCCGAGGATACCTGCTCAGAAAAGGACGGGGAGCAGAAGCCCCAGCTTGGCCACAGCACAGCTAACAAGGACAACGTTCCCTCTGTACCATGCTGGGAAGGGAAAGACTTGAGTTATTCCCTGAGCCTCGYGGTACCGCCGTGCTGGAGCAGAGCACTGTTATCTGTGCATGTTGTTGTGTAGCATTAATGCACAGCATCATYGTTCACAACTGCTTGCTCTTAACAAAGCAAGTTCGGAACCGCAGCAGCCCAGGTTATCAGCTTCGTTCCTGTGTCTAATAGAGGAGATACTGCTTGGCTGTAGACAGCAAAAAATAATTTTCAGATGTTGCTGCTGCTGTCAGCAGGGTGTAATAGAAACTCATTATCGTTCACAAGTCTAACTTAATTACATTTTTTCTTGAAGGATGTTATGCTGGCTCAGCGTGATGTGGGCCTCATCTACATTCATTCAGGGGCTGTCTTCTCAAAATTTACTAATACCTACAGTAAAGACCTAAGAAAGGTGGGAAACAGCCATTCCTTCATCAAAGCAAGCTGCAACATCGCTCTGCTAGAGCTCAGAGGAAATATTACCCGTGCCTGGAGTCTGGATGAATGGAGAATAAGATTTTATCTTGCTCTTTTCTAGACTTGTTATATCAAGTGGTAGCGGAGCTTGAAAATTGGTATTGTCTCTACTGGTCAAATCTTCAAGGCTTAACTTGATTTATACTTAACTTCCTTTCTGAGAAGATTAATGGCATGTGAGAGGACATTACAACTCAGGCCAGGGGTGATAAAATCATTCTTTGGTTACTCCTTGGATGACTTCTAAGTTCAGTTCCGTGCTGGACATGCTGTACAAGGCAGCATTGTGATCTCTGGTGACAGGGGGATGCAGGTCACTCRGCAGTTACGTGCAAGGAGCCCTTGTCTGCAGTCAGTCCCAGCCAAGACTGCTTTCTTCATTGGTGCCATTCTGCAAGTGCCCAGTGATTTGGAGGTCGAGTCAAGGAGCTGAAAACACACCAACTTATATGTCTTCGGGTATTTTATTCATGGGTTGACAATGGTGAGAATCAGCACAGTGTCATGGGCCTGCTTTCTTGGTCAACATGGGAGGACACTGGAGCCTGACCCTGGCCCAGCAAAACCTTCACTGCAGCTTGAGATGAGTTTGGGTGGGTGGGTGGTCAAAACAAAGAGCCAGAGAAGATGAATTTTGGAGGCAGGCTCCCAGATAGGGGGGAAACAGAGGTGAAGGGAGGAAGACTCAGCCATACAGTAAGATATAATCGAACTCTCTCTTGGGCAAGGGATATTTGGGGCAATTCTGCYTCCTGTGATGCGCAGTAACACCTCCAGCACCGTGAACTTCAGGACAAATAAGATCCATGTCCAGGAGTGTTTCTCCAGCAAGGGAAGTGAATACAGAAGCTGTGCTTATTGCAAACTTAACAAATATCTCCAGGGCTGCACTGGAAGGATTTAACCACAAGATAAGGGGTGGAGGTTGGCTAGTAATGCTGGTGGCCCCAGCAGGGGCAGGAGGAAGCCTGAAACAAAGCAGAAGTAATTAAAGAGCAGCAGAGCAGGCAGCCCCTCTTGCTGATAATCTATGCAAACTACAAGGGTTCCCGCTCAGACAATCAATAAGCAGCCCATTTCATTTCAGTTTTGTGTGGTTGCATGTACTGGCTATATTGTGATAGAAACATTGCAAAGAATTGATTCACAGATAGAAATATATCTGGGTTGCTTGTGGTTTATTAAGAAGATCAAGATAACAAATGCTGCATTATTGATCAAACCCAGAGGGACGCTTCCTTTTTTTCTTCATGTCAATGAAATCCTGTTGTAATTATTTTTTTTTTCCCTTTTCTCATTCTTCCCTTCCTCCTAAGAGGAACTCTCTGGAGATGCAGTAATGAAGTAAGCACAAAAAATGTCTGTCAGGGCTGGCAGCAGGCAAGAAAGAGGACAGACAAGCAGAGATATTGCTAAAAACGAAAAAGTTTGTGTATATAAAAGTGCATGCTCTGCTAATGCTCTGCATTGAAGCAGATCAGGGGCTGAAGCTGAACAGGAATTTGCACTTTAGATTTTTTTTCCATAAATTTAAATATTTACAAAATAATCAGGATTCCTCACTTGACTCTGTGCAGAGTTGGGTTTATAAAGAATGGAGATGGCTGTGGGCAAGGGGGGTGGAGCTGGTGACTTGTTAGGGGTTAAAGCAGAAGAAAAGGTAAAAATTCCTAAAATACCCCAGAAAAGCACTGGCATGCATACAAGTACCTATATATGTACAGTTATGTGCATTGTCCTGCAGTTTATGCCCATGGTATGTCAGGAAGAAGCTTCCTGCCCTCCTGTGAGCCTGAGCTCYTGTCACCAGTGCCCAGGCCCGGACGCCGGGGCCCACGCTGTGCGCTTCGCTACTCATCCATAAAGGTGATGCTGCAGCTTGTGGAAGGGCACGCTCACCTCCTGTATATGAAACAGGTACAGAAGGTATCAACCTTCTGTGCTCAGCAGATATTTCCTTCCTGGATCCTGTACCTGGGGTGTCCAGGACCCTGCTAGGAAACATGAGATGCTCTAATGCTCCCAGTGAAAGTGTCACCTTTTTTTTTTATTATTATTTTTTTTTAACACAAGAATAAGTATTTTTGTTGTTTTTTTTTTTCTTGTGTTTTCTGAAATGCCTGAGTTAGTTTGGCTGAACAAATCTGCTCAAATACTGGAGATACTGAAAATTTTTGCCTAGTACCAATTTTGGCAGAGTTGTACTCCAGTGAAAACAGGTCTAACAGGGACCACCTCCATCAGGCTTCTGGTCCTGATGCTGCTGCACATGGCTGACAAGTGCTGATAGAAGGAAAATATGTGCAGATGTCGGAGATCTGGAGCTCATCTCTTATTTGAGAAATGGTGGCCAAATGCCACCAGGGTAAAGCAGGGGTGCGAGGCTCGCAACGTGACAGAGATGGTGCTGCACATTAGCCTTTTTTTCTGAGATTTAGCACTAAAAACTTCACAGATCCCAACAAGCTTGTGAGGTATTTTGATACCCAGTGGTCACCAGCTTTATCCCACTACCACTAGATAAAAACACAAATTCAGCGAGCAATTCTGGCTTTCTCTTCCCAGCACAACTATGTTTCTGCTTAGGTAGACTCAACAGATAGGCAGACATACTGTTGCCTAAATGCAATCACTGAACTCTTTTATAGGAGCACCAGCCCAGGTGGGAGAGGGCATGAATTACAGGAGATAAATTTTATATTCCAAGGTAGTCTGGCAAGTTCTTAGGGCACTTAATAGCTGGCAAATTCTCACTGCAAGGGAAGCAGAAAGTAAGTTCAATCATTTCAGTTACAAAAGTCCCACTGCTCTTTATTATGTGCACAGATGGTGTCTCGGGAGCTTTGCTGCCAGTGCTCTGCATGTCTAATGCCAGGCAGGGAGCATTCCTTTTCCAGCCCTGGTGACAGTGGAAAAGCTCCGCTCCTTCATTTCCTAGGACTGTGTGGCTTTCCAGCCTCTTTCTTTTAAATGAAATACATTTCATTCAAATGAAGCTTCCAGAAAAAAAGAAAAAAGTCAAAATATTACCATAGACCATATTTAGAGGAGATGAAAACAGAGGTACAAGTGAGAGAAGATGATGAACCACAGAGATGAAGAGCTCTCACAAACAGAGAAATTAATAGAAGGGTATTGCAGGACGTCACATAAGATGGGGGCTGGAGTTGGTTTGCCTTAAATCCTTCAGCATTTTCAGAACCCTGTAATCAGGTAGATCTATGGAAATATTTCAGTTCCAGGAATGGAATAATCTGACCAGATGTTTTCTGTGTTTATTAGGGCTTCTTAATGCATCACTGCCATCCGTGATAGTGTTCCCGTAACCTGCATTTCTGAAGCTGCTTAGAAATAGCCTAATCTGGCCTTTTACAGTAAGCACTGTCTTTCCTGGGCTGGTCCCTCTTTGCTGGTGTGTGCTATGAGCTTGCCCTGCTTCACTGCTAGCTGTATTTGGGATACCCCTCCAAGGAAAAGTTGCAGGACTGCAGAAAGGTCAGATATGCAGGTCTGCTTGGTCTCTTTTTCTCAGTACCACACTCATATTGCTATTTACTTTAAAACACTGTAGGTTTACACTTTCCTGAAGTTTTCCTAACACTTAACAGGTGTTACATCATGCTTGGCACCATCACTAGGTGCAGTAAAACTAGGATGCTAAAAAGTACTATCCCAGGTTCATAGATAGGACAGAAGACACAGAGGAMCTAGATGACTTTTGAGGCTCACACACCTTATCTCAAATGCTTTGGGCCAGTAGAATTGAGCCACAAAGTCCTTCAGCAGACAGCAGTTGGTGTAAGTCCATCTAATTTCATGCTGATAGGCTAATTGGGGTCAGCTGAGAAGTCACATATTTTCCACTCTTTGCTCTGCCCCTCACCCTTTCAGAGGACATAAATACTAGTGTATGGGTAGCTGTAGTTGTTGGGCACTGTCCTTGACCTTAGTTCTGTAGGTTGTGTGGAAATATGCTTCAACAAGGAAGGTAAAATTGGCCTAAAATTTGTGAATATGTGAAATAAGAATAAGTTAAATTTTTATTGTAATAGATTCAATTTTTATAKGTGTGCCTGGAATACCTGTGTGTTAAAAATGTTTGAGGAAATGGATTTAGTATTCATAACGTTTATTGGACCATTGGCCAACTGAGATATTGACTGTAAATGGTTTTGGGTAGAGCAGCTTATGTTGTAGACCATTTGGCCCCCGGTCAATGGAAATGATGCCTTAGAATGGCCTGAATCTTCAGCAGCCAGGCAAAGGTAAAAGTGAGCTCAGCAGAAACTGCAGGTTTATTTTTTAAAACAACTCTCAAATTCCTGATTCATTAGGAACTTGTGCCTCTACTATGACCTTATGTCAGTAGATTCAAGTATCTAGGTCTTTCTGAAGATACAGGCTTAACTATCTGCAGGCTCAGCATTTGTAAACTGAGACATTAGATTTTACTCATAACTTTTCTTAGGTCTTTTTTTTTTTTTCCCTTGGATTTTTCCTGATGTTATTTAAAAGGGTCTTAATTAAAAAGCCTTTTAGGTTTCCTTGTTGACCTTAATTAATCTGCCTTCTTAAGTAAATGCAGAGCATGCTGTGACTTTGCCATCTTTCTATGCTAAGTACATATTTCTAGAGTTAGTGAGGGTTTTTTTGGTTGTTTCTTTGCTTTTTACATTTTTTTTTTTTTAACTTTTGGTTGTCTTTGCTTTGTTTGTGAATAACTGGCTGAATAGGAAAGTAGTATTTGTTGGCCATGCTTGGATTGTCTTGATGGACTGGAGAATTGAAGTGGATGCTCAGGGAAGTGAGGGATGGTCATTTGTCTTTGCATGCTAATTTTTGCTATTTTGGCTGACTGTTGAGAGAAGCTTAACATTTCTAGGCTTTCACCTTCAGTGATACTAGCAGAGGTGGCCTGAGCGACCAGCCTAAAGGAAGCTAATGAGATACCTAGTGCTATGAAGTTAGGGGAGTCAATAGTAATAAATATTTAAGTGGTAGAATTTTCCACTGCCACCACTGAACTTTTGTTCTCCTAATTACTGCCATTAATAAAATCCTGCCAACACCTGACTAACGAGGAATTAGCACTAGCTTTACTTAAACCATGGCCTTTGGTTTTCTTGGCTGTACATGTGCATGTGGCGGTTGTCAGGTTGCTGAGTCAGCTTAAGGGGAGTTTCTGACTGTGGAGGGTTTAGACTGGTGGAATATGGAAACTGTCTTGCAAGCAGTCCATGTTGTTGAAAATAAAACTTCTTGAAGATAATGTTTTTTGGACTTCAGATAAATCCTAGATCTTCTTGTCTCCTCATAGATGTTCTGCTAGATGACAGATACTGCCTTCTGCTTTCCAGGATGGCTCTTGATGCCTGAAGGAGGGATATGGAAGCATGAATTTGCTCACTGGGCTCATCGTCTCCCAGCAGATAGCCAGAAACATCTCCTCCAAAGAGGAAAGAGGTGAGGACATAAACYGCTTTATGATTTTAATGAAAGTGGCTCTGTGCTGTATGGTAGAAAATGATGAGAARACTGAGCACTGTTTTCCACTGGGGGAAATTATATTGGAGTTTTTGAATTTTCTTGTTGTAGATTGACTTCTTGTATGTGCCAGTCTATGAAATGTGTTCCTACGAGGCAAAACTCCTTTTGTTTCATTGAGAATTCAAACTCTTGTTTCATCTCTGCTTGACCTTTTCAACTGTTTAGACAGAGATGAAATTCCTATAATGTGTGCAACAGCTTCTTCTGCTTTCAAAACACAAAGGTACAAAGGTATTCTTGTTGTTTCAAAGCTAGCTTGCTTGCAGCTTATTTGTAAATAATTTTTTTATTGAACAGCTGGTATTTAGCAACAGAACTGTACTGCTTTCACATGCTGTTTGCTGGTATTTCACATGCTGCATGCAGTCGAATATCTCGGTAGCAGGTATATAGGGATGATCTGTTTGGGGTGCTGGAATTCCGCCAATTTGGATTTATTAGGACTTCAGATCTGTGCAGAACTAACTGAGAGGGGGAATTCAAATCTTTCACTCAGAAGCAGACCTGAATTGCCTGTAAGTGTGGAGTAGCTGTCACTTGTGAGAAGATGGGGGTGTAACTGCAGAATCAAAGAGTCAGCCTGACTGAGAGACAGGGGATCTGGAACTTTGAATTGCAGTCAACACCAAAGCTCTGGCTTCTGTCAYTTTAAAGTTGTTTCATGTTTAAACAGTGTAATTGCTGTTAAATGCAAGATCTCTGAGCTTTAATAAAAATAGCACCACATTAACCTAATGAGTTTTGCAGACGAGATTGATAACATTTATTAAAGGGCTTATATAATGTGTTTGCCTGCAATAAAAGATGATAGAACTTGATGACCTGAAAGGTCTTTCTGGTACCAGTGTTTTGTTACAAGTAGACCAGCCATGAGAGAGCAACAAAAGCTCATGTGCCACTAGTGGGGTTATATAAAGAATGTAATTAAAAATCAGTTAATACACAGCCAGTCTCAATTCTGGGGAAAAAAAAAAAACCTATTTGTGGGCAGCTGTTCTGCTTAGCAGCACCACTTCATGGAGGGATACTTAAGAAGAAAATGGCTAGAACATGCCATCTGCAAAGAAAGAGGAATGGGGCATCAGAGTCTACTTCTTCATTTCAATAAATGCTACCAGGAGGTTTAGAGAAACATGTTCCCTATTGCCATGCTGGTTTCGGTGACCCAAGTGGAGGAAACTTCCAAGCAGCAATAAATTCTTCTTTGCAGACTCTAAAAAATGTTGGCTTTTTGTGCTCCTGTCCCATTACTCAATCACTGTGAGAGGTAATGGTGCCTGGAGTGATTCATGGCCCTTCCTGCCCATTTCGCAGCCCGTGGCAGATGACACAACTTATGAGTCATGGCCCTTAGAAAGCAGGAGAACTAATAATGAGTGTACAGCCATGAAACATCGGAGATAGTTTTCAGCCCTGGTTTCCCTTAAAGAAGAAAAACCCAACTCCAAACCAGAAGGCGGTTGCAGCAGAAAGGAGCTTGACTGTGGTGAGCATTTCCAGCGGCCAAAGGGGACAAATCAGTGTAAGACTGTGCAGTGAGGTTATGGCCAGACCCTGCAGTATTGCCCATGTGCTGTACCTCCTGGATGTGATGGAGCAGGGGAAAACAGCCCACAAAGGTCATCCTGAGTTTGAACTTCCCAGAGGGGAGCTGGAGAAGCTGCTTTGTTTGCTAAATGCAGGGACCCTCTGGAAAGGCGCAAAGGGAGAGGAAGAAGTCCCTGACTCCCTTTTAATAATGTGAGACAGCTAGAAAAATTCCTTTCTTGACTTTCATTTCTTTCTCAGTCTTCAGTCCCAATCTATAATTTTTCTTTCTCTCTTGACCTCACCATTGTCCTGGTTATACACCTTCTTATTAAGGTCTTTTCATAGAACTGAAAGGAGCATCTCCTGAATCTCATCAGCAGTTAATGTGCAACTATTCCTTGAAACCATGACCAGCTAATGATCCCCTGCGCTTGCTAGTTAGAGAAGTGGTGCAAAGGGGGTCAGAGGGCTCTGTAACGGCCTCAACATCTTTTCTTGGCAGAAGTGAATTAGATATCTGGCTTGAAAGAAACCACATGTATAGATAGGAGGAGGAGTGTGAGTTTCTGTGAGGGTTGGCTGTGTGACTGCCTGACCTCCATCCTGCAAGAAGCAGATGATCCCTGGTATCTTGCTTTGTTTGTATTGTGATAGCCCTGCAAAATCTTTCTCCTGACCCAAGTTCCAACTTTGCTAGGCAATGCACAAATACGAAGCGTGATGGTGTAAAGAAAAACATGAGCACAAAGAGATTGCTCACTTCTGTGAAGATCCTAGTAATTTTTTTTTGCATTAATCATGAGCAACCCAAACAACCCTTAAGCTAAGTTCAACAGTAGGGTAAAGAGATGTGGTTCCCCATTGATTATGAATGTCCTGGGAAATCTTAGTGCAACTTTGCAGTAGATCTGCCTGCTGTGGGTTTGTTAGTGGCAATAAATCCCTTATTATTGCTTATTTCTAATGAGTATGTTTGGTTGCTGAAGTATATTTTGTTACTCTTCTTTCTTTTCTTAATTAAGCCTAAAATTTCCTGCAAAAAACAAAGTGGTAGAGTAGATGGCAGGAAGCCTCGTGCTGAATGAAAGATTTGGTGGAGAAGGTTCTGGTTAAAAGGGGAAAGATAGTTGGAAGACTAGAGAAAATGAGGACAAGAGAATGAAGGAAGGGAAAGGTAGGAATTGTTGGTAGGATGGGAGATCTGACTTATAAAAAGGAGAAAATATGTCTGGAGAAGAGGTGATGGACAATTCATGGATTGGTGGATGTTATTGTAGGTGGTCAAATCATGAGCAAATGTATCTGKAGATATTTAATTTTGTAGGGTTTGGGGATTCTGAGGGGAAATTTCATCCAGCCTCTTGTCTGGGGCAGTGGTTGACCAACTTTTCACCATGGCAAGAGTACAGAAAGCATGCTGTCAATATACACAGAAAGCTATCCAAGACCTTGYAGTGATAGAGCTAAAAATGAAAAATTACTTCTTCCATGGACTTGGAATGATGTGGCATTCGTTATTTCATTGTGCTATGTCTTTGTTTTTAAAGGGAGAGAGAAGAATAAGGTTATTTGTTAAGCACTAGAAAAAGCTCTAACTTGAAGTTGCTGCTAGTTTCCTTTCTTTTCTCTTTTTTCTCTTGACCCTAGACACATTACTTCCAAGCATCTTCATAGACTGAGGAATAAAACATGACATAACTAAGATGTACAATGTACTTTTTGGCTAAGCCGCAGGACTGGCAAAACATTACCATCATTTTTCTGACTTTTATTTGAAGTCATAAAGAGTTAAGTGCATCCGTTTGCTGTGGTTTGTTTTTTTTTTCTTCCTTTCTGTGAATAAAAAATGAAGGTGGAGTATGGCAGTTAATTTAATAGTTTGTTGAGAAAATATACTGATCTATGACATCATTAATTGAAATGAAGCGCAGAGAACGTTTGGAGCCGCAAAAAAAAAAAATCACATCAAGGAATGCTTGGCACACGAAATTAAATAMCAAATGGGATCTCAGGGCTCCAACTTACTCCTGATATTGTATCCGGATTCTGTTCAGTGATGAATCTTGAGGGGCAGGTAGCAGAACAGCTGGATGGGCTTTATTAGTGGTTCTGCTTCTATGAGGATTTTTTTCTTTGGAATATCACTAATTGACAGATGTTTTTCAGCAAATCGTTGAGCACTTGCCAAGTAAATATCTTCTCCTCTCTGTTTTAAGGARCAGGGCGGTTGTGGAACCAGTTTCTAAATGTACACATTTATTAAGATAGACATTATATCCATATGTAGATACCAAAAATTTATTTGTGATGCTTTACCTTCAAAGAATGACGGCAAAGAAACGATAATTGGTGTCTCCAGGTGTCTGAAATGGTTGTTTTATGCACATATGGATGCCTCTCAGAGGAACCTAGATGTAAAATGGACGGACCACGATGCACTCATTTATTATAAATCATATCCAGCTAATAGTGCTGCAAGCCAAGAGTACTGCTTTTAAACATGGAGTATTGATCTCTTCTTGACAACTTTTGGTTATTTTTAAAGGCCCTTTAGGGCTGAGTAAAAAGTGCTGTGGTTTCATGGTATTTGAAGCTCTGTAGTAGCTATTCTGTGAAATATTAGTGGAAGAAGGTAATATTTGCCATTAAGATTTGGTGTCCTTTTCATGACACTTCTAAATTCAGAAAAAGTGGAAGGCATGTTCCCTTGCTGTGAAGCTATGAAGCTGAAACGTGTCTTTGTGGGTCAGGAGACCTGGAGCATCAACGTAACTTTAGCATTGCTGCCTCAAGGCTCCAGGTAATGACCAGTGAAGCTGCTTGGAGCATCAGTGAACAACACTGTGACTGCATTCCTGACTCCACTGCCTATGGTCACTTTATAGCCCCATTTCTACCATTGCTGAAGATGCCACAAGTCCCAGTGCTTGAGCAATCTTCATTGGAAAAAATTGATTTGGAAACAGTGACAGAGATAAAAAGAAATCTATAGTGAGATAAGTATGTCAGGGATGCTGCAGTGACGGGATCAATTTGTTTCGATCAGCACAGTGCCTTGTACTTCAGCAACACGTTGTGTCTTGAGGCTTGTGCCTTCGAAATGGCACCAGAAATGGCTTTAGTGTCACCTGTGATCTTGGTAGAAAGGGTTAAACGCTCCACAAGCGTAGATGGAGACAGATGTCTAGGAAACATACTCGTACACCTGGGCATCTTTTCCAGAAGATGCTTTGCTCTGAAATTTGAAACTTTAGGGGTGGGATGTTAGCACAGAAATTAATTTCTAGACATCAGTGCTATCTGGTTAGAGTAATTGCTTATTATCTGCTTCCCTTGGGTTTTCAGCTCTTGGAAATGACTATTTACATCTCAGTTTGTGCTTAAAGGAAGGAGGAAATCAGGTTCCATCTTTTCAAGGCTCTGTTCTGTCTCTCTGCTCTGCCAGGGGGAAAATGAATTCAAAGAAATCTTTTCTCCTGACCTTCTTATTCCAAGGAGTACCAGAGTCTGACTGTTTTGTTTGACTGGTGATGATGGTAGCTAGTGGACTATAAGATTTGCCGTTATACTTGGCCTATCTTGGCTAAGCCCTGCTGACAGCCCCAAATGATCCCCATGAGCCCTTCTAATGCGTTAAAAGGTTTTTGATAAAAGACAGATCACTCATCATGTAGGTACTGTGGAGACTTGTCTGATCAAAAACTCAAGACAGGCAGAGAAATCTAAATTAGGAACAAACTTTAAGCCCCTGGATAGGAAGGTGATGGTTCTCTTTGTATCATCAGTAACCTGGATTTGCAGTGAATTGTTGGAGCAGACTATTAGATCCTGTTTGTGCTCATCCCAGAGCTGTTGTCAGCTCAGCTTTGAAAACTGCCCTGTTCCCAGTGGACCAACGTGTCTGGATGGTGACCAGGGAGCTGCCTGACAAAAACAGGCTGGTTGAGACAGGTACCACCAGGTTCTCAGCAGGAAGGTGGAGAGAATATTTGTTATCCTGGAGTGTAAGAAAAGCTGATTGCAACCAGGATGGGCACTCAGACCCCAAAGTGCTGCATGTCCTGCAGTTGCCCTCGTAATGGGACCATCCATCCAACCAGGATAGGTGCAGATGTCAGCAAGCCTGGGGAACCTGGGCACAGGAGAGAGAATCCGACTCCAGTAACAAATGGAATATGGTGAGAGGTCTGAATCAGGATCCATTTGCCATCCAAGACGAAGCACTGCTCCTCTTCTCCCAAACCAGCTGTGATGTGCCCATGTTGGCATGCAAACAGGGTGCAACAGAACCCCAATATTCACTCTGAATATTGGGATCTCGTGTCATCTGTGGCCTCTGAAAGTTAATGAGATTAAGCTGTGAGTGGCCAGTGCTGGTTAGTGGTTTAGAAGTGATGCTGTGTGAGGAATAGTGAAGTTTTTGCTTCTCTTTTTGTCTTTTTTATTTATTTATTTGTTTCTAAGTCTAGAGCAAACACTGCTATAAAGTATGCTGATATAAAACAACTGCAAATTGAGGCATTATTTCACGTTATTTGCACCACAATTTTATTGCTTTCACAGTTATTTACAGTATGTAAATAAACTCTGCACTGTGGAAGAATGTTCTGCTATAACTCAGCTGCTTGAGCATTGAAGGGGGAGGAAGAATCAACCCAAACCCTTAGGTGCACGCAGCTAGAAAAGATTACGGATAACGTTATGGATTTTTTGTGTTATAGGATTAGCTCTGTTTGTTTGAAAATAGCACCCATTTCCCCAAATGCTGAAATTTGTGTACTTCAGCTACCTGCATTGTGTTATAAATCTATAATGGCTATTTCCCTGACAAATATTGTGTTACAATTGGAATTATTAAATGGTAAATGGCTGCGTATAGATTGTAAAGCAAGGAGAATTTCCTGTCAGTTGAATGAGACCTAGTGCGGGTAAGAATATATCCTTTGATGAGCATCCCAGCATCTTTAGGCACAAGCAATTATATGCAGATGGTGCATAGGCAATACAAAGATAAATATAAGGCTCTTTTAAATCCTGCTCGCTGTATTCCCCACATGAATATGGACTGCAGTGAGACTGGCTATTAAGGTTTCCTTTTCATCCCACTGAATGTAATGGCAAAACACCTATTAATTTTAGTGGCAGCAGGGCAGGGTGTTTTGGCTGTAGATTAAAACAGCCTGAAAATTTTTGGAGATGGGGTTGGGAGCAACTTGGCAGAAAAATGGTGGTTGGGTGCAGAGACTGTTCAAATAGAGAAGAAGCTTCTGAGCTGGCCCTTATGCTTTGTATTAACAAGTTGGGCTGATTTCCAGAGCTTAAATCTGGGACAGCATAAAGCTTGTTCTGGAGGAATCATGATATTTGCCAAACACAGCATGAAGAGAAGCCATAATAATAAAATGCAGCAGAAGCAAGACAACCGTTCTGGTAAAGCCAGCTACAGAAGGGAAAGATTTAGCTAAAGAAGGGGAAGATTTTTGGAAAACAAACTGATGTTTCTGCCTGCAGTGTGTATTAGTGCTGCACAACTGCTAAGGAGACCTGGTGCTGCTGGTACCTCCTGGTGCTGCTCTTCTATGGGGGTGATAAATGTTCGGAGGGGTAAGTGGCCCCTTAATTCCATACTTGTTCCTAGGCTGTGGGAGGGTGAGATGGGTCTGGGTTGGATTCCTGGGTCCAACAGTGCATTTAGGAACAGCAGCATGGCCATGTTGAGCTGGGGTGAGTGATGCTTGCAGTGAATAATCCAGTCATTGTGTCTTGTGTGTGCTGTGGAGTTGCAGAAAGGGCAYGGCTGCACAGCAAGGAAAGCATCTGTTGCTACACACAAACACASCCTCTTGGCTTCCCAGCAAAATATTTGAGAAATTAGACTTTTTTCCACTAATTTTAATAAATATTTTGTGTAGGCAGCTCTTTTCACCACCTTTCCCTTCCAATTATGTGAGGCCAGAGCCTTCCTTGGAGCAGACCTGCCTGCAGAGACGCTCTGCACGCTGTGCTGTCTTGGAGGGACCATGTTTCAGGGCTGATGAAGCTCCTTTTTGGCAGCAGGGTTTGCCCAGGGGCTTGATGAATGCACATGAGTGCAGCAAGTCGTCACACCGCCAATTTTAGGAAAGATTCTGGCACCTGAAGGTCATTCCCTTGCAGACAGAAAGCCCCAAGGGCCTAAAAAGTAGTGAGAACAAAATCTGGTGAAAATGCAGTGTTGGTAGCTGGTGGAGATTGCTCCAGGGTCRCATCAGGGCTGTGACAGTCTACCCTTCCTCACAGTCCTCCCTCCATCTGTCCKTCTACATCAGCTGCTGCTCTGAAGCCCTTGGCGGTGGCTGCATCAGGGTGGTTGCACCATGCCTGGTGACCGTGTCCTACGTTGCTGCCCCACCATCGCTTCCAAAGCAGTCCTTTCATGCACGTAGGGAGGTGATCGGTGACTGCATCCGTGCTGATGCTTTCAAAGCAAATCAGGATTTGYTCTTTGCAAAGGCCTTTTGGATAAAGACTGTGGAAGCAAACAGCGAGCCTGGGAAGTAGATTACAAGCGCCTTGTAAGAGCTGGTGGCACTGCAGCAATACGGAGAGATCTGAAGTGGTTTGGAGGCAGCCTCTGAGYGACAGGAGGATGCAAAGACACTTCTTGCTGTTATTTTTAAGGCAGCACCTACATAGTTTCTCAGCCGCAACCCTTTTTGAAATTTGTCTTGTCAGATACAGGCCTGTGTTTCCTTCCCCCTCCAAGTTGCCTTTCCCAAGCACTTTTATCTTTGCTTTTCTTCCCCTGTTCCTAAGAGTCAGAGAAAGCATCTGTTTTCTGAATACAGTGTGCTGGGCCCTTAATTGGCAGCAGGAAAAAAAAAGAAAACCACAGTAGGATGAGCTCTATCCAGGGCTTTTCTCTTTGTTTTTCCCACTGCTTGTTGTGATCAGACCCCCAGTAATGTGCTGGAATGAATCAGCACCTCGCAAATGTGGAATAAATTAGTCCTGTGGAAAGAACTTTGCCATCGAAGCAGCATCAACTTGGCTGTATTACCCTAAGGTGCCTGGTAATTGCTGCTGATTGGTGGGGGAGAAGAAAAAAGCCATCCAGAAGAGAAATGCAATTTGTTGCTGTGGCTACTAGCTCCCAGATTTATTATCTCTCCCCTTTCTCCCTGAATGTTGTAAAATAACCCACAAATTCAGCTGCTCCAGTGGATCCTTCTTTTAAATTAGTCAATATTTTCTTTTATTTTAGAGTGCATTCTGTCTGTCTGCAGGTTTACAAGGCTGACAAGTGCACCGTCGCTGTGGACTTGCATCGTAGTCGCTCGGTGGTGCCCGGTGCTAKTTGGGTGACAGCTGTTCTCAGCCTGGATCTGAAGGCTGCCGGCATCAAATCGCATTTGGAGCGATGCCTTTGCCCCAAAGCACCGCACGCCAGTGTCCTCAGAGGGGAGCACAGGAGCTCTGGTCACGAGCAGCAAAGCTATGTGTCATGGAAAGCAGGGAAAGGAGAAAGCATTGGATGCATCAGGTGGGATCTGGGATATGCACACCCTGCTGCATAGCACTCAGGACACCTTGGTCTGGAAGAATTATCATCCTGCCTCCTGAAAACACTCCTGTGGATATCTGTTTGCTTTTACCAAGCTGTAGCCATCTGTGCAGGGGCTCTTGCTAGGGTTTGGGAGGTGGGAACCTCTTTAAACACCTTGTTGCAGAAGTGGGAGATAGGGAAGGTGGAGGGGAAGAGGATGCAGTGATGCATCTTGGAGCATTCCGAATCCAGGAGAGTTCCTGACCCTTTATTTTTCCTTTCTTCTTGCCGAGAGGAGAAAGACCCAAATCGTGCACTCAGGAGAGATCCAGCTCCCTGCTTTCCACTCCAYTCATTGCTGTCTGTAATAGGTGTCGGGAAAAAAAGGCCCAGTTGCGGCCTCCTGAGYGATGATGAGGAGAGATGGAGGATTTCCTCTCGTGATCTTCCTGGGGGAGCTGCACTGCCAAGAGGCTGCTCACCAGGATGCCTGGAGAGCCTGGGCAAGTCCTTTCAGTCTCTGTAAAATGAGTTTCGTAGCATTGCTGTTCCTCTCAGCTCTGCGGAGTGGCCAAGTTTCACATCAAGGAGTACAGAGAGGAGCTGAGGAATATGAGGGTTTCTTATTCTGATAAAATTCTCTGTTTGGTATCAGAAGAGGGCAGTGGTGTAAGTCTTTCTTCTGCTTTCTTTAGCAGCGATGTTTTAAAGATGGGGTCTGCAGAGCTTCCCAGTCCTTCTATTATATGATCTGAGTACTGGGTTCTCATCTGAACGTCCATCATCATCATCCTCTATCCAGTGCGAGAATTCACCCTCTCACCAGCTTCTTTCATACCRTTTTCTTAGGGGTTTTCTGCTGTTTTCTGCCTTGTGGACTTAAGCCTGAGCATGTGTTTTCAGGCAAAAGACGTTTCTTGTATCATATCAGCCACTCTGTGACCTCTGCCTTCCAGCCAAAGGCTTTCACTCGCAACCCCATCGCTTTATGCAGCCCCTCGCAGCCTGTAGACAGGGAGGCTTCTGTCTTTCTGCAGTGCAGATGTCAGYTCTGCAGAGCTGGGATTTGTTATCTCTCTAAATACAGGGCTGGATTTCTCAAAGTGATTCCGTTTTGAGCAGCTCAGACAAGAGAAGAAATGCCAGGTTCTTAAGCTTGCCTCACTTATGCGCCTCACCTATAACCTCCCTGTGACAGACCTTTTAGCTTGGTTTTCAAACACCGGGAGTTTACAGGTGCATTTTTTTTCTTAAAATATGGTGATCTGCAGGGCTAACTTAGGGACAGCCTTGGCTTTTTCTCGAACAAGAATTGCAGCTACTGAGAGATGAGCATTTTTGGAAACTCCCGCTTTGACGCAAGGCAGGGAATGGCTCTGCAACCCAAAGCCAACGTGGCACAAACTCATGCACATGATGTTCATGTCAGCCAACTGGTCAACACCACCGTCCACTAATTATCTCAATTATTTTGACAGCTTCCTGATCCAGCACCAGCTTCTTAGCCTGTTCCCTGATCCCTGTTTAACGACGGAGTGCTCCTGCAGTTAATTTTTATATTTATGGCCCCTGCCGTCATACTCCTTGGGTCTGTTAAATTTTATGCTCTGTAAAGCTGTTGATGATTCACGGTGACCCCGGTGCTCCTCCAGCTGCAGTGCACAACTGTAAATCTTGAGCTCGCTCTTGCTGGTGTGTCCCCTTCTCCATCCATGGGGCCTTTTACGGCCTCGGGACGAGCAGTGAGCAGAGGTCMAGACCTCCCCTTGCTTTCTGGTGAGACTTGAGCTTTTCTGTGAGTCATTGGCCTGGTCACAGCTACTCATCTGCTGGGGTCTGGGGCTGCAATTCGATGCCTTTTTTTTTTTTTCCCCTCTAGAAAACTGAGAATTTCTCTTCAGGATTTGCACAGAGCTAGCTATCAGAAATTGAGCCTTACAAATTAGCTAGAGACTTAAGGAAAGAGCACAAATCCTAAAAATCTCAGTGTTAAAATTTGAAAGTGGGCAAATCTGAAGGTGTTTTAGAAATTCTCCAGTATCTACAGTTGGCATCTAGTTCTGGGTTAGGAAAAAGCTTTCAAGCTTTACAGAAAAATGGATGATATCTCAGCAATGGAAGGTAGAAAAATATTAACTAACCTAAACAGTGCCATGTGGAAGAACWACAGACTTCTGTGACTTTTTCTGTGACTTTGATTTTCTATTTGTAAATAACAGTAGTTTTTGGAGGCAATGCCACACCTGATTATTAGAATTACCGGAATCTCAGGGAAAGTTTTAAGCATCACCCTAATTTTGCTCATTCATGAACACAGAAAAATCCCAATTCCCATGCAAAATATTTGTTGCACATATAGTTGATGCACCACCGTTCTGCTGGGAGTCTCTGCTGTCGAGAATCTTTAATCTTTAGCAGACTCATGAATCTGTGTGTCTGTGGGGAGTCCATCAGGGAAGCTAAATTTTGGAGTCTCTAATCAATTCTGTTTTGTGAACGTTTGCAGGCTGCCCTTAATGTTGTATTTTCTCTTGTGATCACTAAGTTAAATTGTTGGGACTGAGTCGCTGGCATTACTTTAAGTCGCGCTGGCCTGACTTGGAAGGCACGTGTCAAACCATGCTGATCCTATCTTAAAACCAGCCTATGTTTGTTCTGATTTTGAACCCCCCCAACACCAGTTTTGTTTTCAAATTCAAGTGGTGTCAGCACAGCTGCTTCCAGTTTACCCTGATACAGGCAAGAAAACAAAGCTAGGTCATTTCATTTTATTGCATCGGACATTTTGCTCTGCGCATTTCACTTCCTTCTTCTTTCCACTGCTCCTCCGTGCTTTGCTTCCAGGTTCTCCCCTTGAAGCACTTCAGAGCAGGTCCACTTGGCCTTGTGCTCACGCTATCTGTCCTCTGGCCTGTTCTTCTCACAGTTCTGTGTTTCCTTATAAATCCACATCAGCGAGTCCGTACCTGCCTTACGGCTCCAGGCACTTCTGCCAGCACAATTTTTGAAAATGTTGTTGATGTTTCCATCTAGTTAACCACATCAGCTGGGAGCTCGGTACAAGCATTTTCTGTGTCTTTTCTTAGCCGGGCACATCTCTTTCCTTTAAGGATGGAGGGAAAACAAGTGGTGCTGCATGCCACAAGGTTCAGTCTGTTTAGATGGTCCTCTTCTATCCAGCTTTAACAAGCTCCCTGTTGGCCGCTGTGTGCAGTAACAACATCTGCCTGGTCCTGAAGTGGGATATATTATGGAAGACATGAAAGTCTGAATATATTGCTTAATACCTAGATTTTAAAACGCTAGGTCTTTATTTTGGTGAAACAGAGCATTTTTCCTTGAGCACAACTACTTTAGAATCACAATAATCCATCACTAACTTGTATATTTAAACTCATAAATTGCATTAAATCAGTGCAACATAAATTGGTAGCTGCTGCTGCTTCCACACGAATTTCAAAGCAAGGATCCTTGCAGTAGCAATGTGAGACCTGCCCAGGACTCACCCCCCAATCAGTCAGTCATCATTTTATTTGACAGATTGGAAGGGTTTGGAAGGGATGATCTGAATGACTGTAGACATCCTGTGTCTCTGTATGACTCTGTAAAACACGATCCCTGAGCCTGATGTGCCCTGGTGTCCTTGACCTGCTATGGATGCTCCATAGTCCTTAGCTGAGAGTTGCTCAAGATGCACCTTGCATGTGCAGCATGGTAATGCCCGAGAGATCCATGTAGCTGCAAGCCTGGAGACAGTTCTGCAGAGGATCCTGGTGCTGGTTTTCARTCTTCACCATTGAAGCTAACAGCATCCCTTGAGCTTGAATATTGAAATGGCTGCTTAGGTTTCTTAACATCTCTGCATCAGTTTACTGAATAAACTAGACCTGAGACTCAGACTCTGTTGAAGATCTCAGCCTTTGGCTATGGAGTTAGAGYATGCTGAAGACTTAAGGAGTGAGGAAGAAGGCAGCTGTACTTCTGGGAGATAGGGACTGACTCTGGGAGTCATTCCAGGATATAGCCAAAACTGACTCTGCAGAAGCACCCAGGATGGATGCTAATGATGGATGGATTTTCTGGATCAATGCCTAATATTTTCATTCTCTAGAGAGAAACATTTGTTTGTGTTGTGGTTGATGACAGAGTATGGTCTTCGATTTTTCACCTGCTGTTTCCTAGTCCACTGATAGATTTTAACTATTCCAATTCTAAATTATATTATTTATTATCTAAATGGTTCTTTTCGAAGATGATCAGTACTTGGACAAGCCAGGTAGCCTGACCTGTCACCTGCACTGTTGACCAGTTCTCCAGCACAAGTAGAGCGAACGAAAAAGGACAGGAGGAGAGAACTAATGTAACCTGACAGCTCTTGGAAGGGAGAGATGAGGAATAGGGTAACTTGGACTCTAATGCCAATATCTCCTTACCTATTTCCRGAGTTTCTTAGTTTAGTGGTCTCTTTTCCAGCTCTGCTGAGAGTTGCTTAATTCCTGCAGGACACCAGGCTGAGCTTGGGCGGAATGTTGAGTGCTCAAGTGAGGAGTTCTGGCCCTTGTCTAAAGAATGTCCTTCCAAAGAGGCTTTGGTTGCTGCTCCAAAGCTACAGCATTGCCATGCTCATGGAAATGTGTGTGTGTATATATAAATATATATGAAGATATGTATATAAATGATAGCCACCTGAATCAGACTCTTCAAGTCCTGAGATGTGGAAAATAAACAATGTCATTAAGAATTTTGAGTCYATCATGTATGAGATATTTTTCCATGTGGAGTTAGTTGCACGCTCCTCTGCTAGAGACTGAGATAGTTCTTTGATGGGAGTTGCTATGTGTTAATTGCTCATCTTGACTATTTTCCTGCCTTTTACTCCTGTACAGGAATGACAAAATAGGTCTAGACAAAACGATGGAATAACTAAATGTAACTGTTTCTCTCATATTATGTTTTCTGATTATTTTTCAATAAAAATTTATCTCAGTTGCAAAGACCTTATACATAAGAATGTAACTGCATCATCAACCACTTTCTAATTGCTAGAAAAAACCATCAGTCCAAGTAGAGCTTGCTGTAGCTTAGCATTATAATTAGATTTAGAATCTTTCAATATATCTTAAAAAATATTCTCACACATTCAAAGTACTTAAAATAATTTAAAATCATTCGCATTTCTTTATACAATTTCTATCAACTGCATAGTGATATAAATTATTCAGTAATTACAATAAATATAAGCTTAATATACATATATATCATTGTAATTAACTGTCCAAATAACACGAAGTAATTTATTTTTGTTGTAATTCTCTTCTGCTTTCATAGCTCCAAGAGCTGTTCTTTGGCTGAGACCCTGCATCTCTCCTGCAGTTCATCCCTATGAGTTGATGATGCCTGATTTATATGCTTGGAACTATCATCTGGAGAATTTCTCCTCTAACTGTAAAAGCAACTTGAACCGCTGTAGTTAGCTGGTTTTCTTTGAATTGCATTGCTCTCTGCAGCCCTCAAAAGCAGGTGTCTTTTTAGGAACTGGGATGCTAATAACCTTGGTTACCCTTTAACCTTCACTTTAAATGGAAGGAAGAGTGGTTGGGTAGACCTTCACGATAAGACCACTTGACCATCCTAACCGCTTTGCCCTTGCAAAGCATGTCCTAAACCTTGCTGCCAGCATTGTGGCCAGCACTGTTGGGCAAAATGTGCCTTGGGAGATTTATGGCTTATTGGGTACATCTAAACTCAAAGTGTGTGGTGTGTGGCCATGTGGGATGCAGAAATGGTCATGCCAACGTGGTCCCCAACTGTCTATGCGATGGCAGACAGTGTCTTGCTTGGGATGTTTGGAGCTCAGGGCTGTGTCTTATTGACCACTGGGTGCTTGGAGAAGAGGAGGAGGTGACCCTGGTGCTGCAGCCCAAGTTTGGGGAGCAGAACGAAGGTGTGAAGATGTCTCRGAAAGATAAACTTGCCGTTAAACCCATCCTAAGCTGTCGGGGTTTGTTTTTTAAATGGATGTGGGGAAGGATTGGGAATTGTGATACTTTCCTTCAACTGACTAAAGAGCTCATGTTAACATTCACTTTTTAAAGCAGAGGATTGGCCTGCTTGTAAAATGAGCTTTGAAGTGCAGAGCTGACAAACCCCAGGGGAAAGTATGTCTTTTATTAACAACTGCTGGTACGCTTCAGGAACCTTATTTTAATGTTTAGTGAAAATGTCTTCTGTGAGAGTAAAAATGGTTGAGAAATGCACTGGATGTGGTAGGAGACTTTGCTCTTCGTGTTACTTGCTTTCCTTTCAGAAATTTCTCTATCTCTGGGTAGGTCTGTGGTGGGATCTACCGCGGGCTGGGTGGGAGGAGGATTGGCTAATGCTGTCCATGCTGACAGTCATAGCTGAATCTCGGTCAGTAAGTCATGGTGTCACAGGCAAGCAATATTGTACCTGTTTGGGGGGATTTTTTTTTTCAGGCTTTTTTAAGCCTTGGAAGGCTCACTTCCTCTGTTGCTATAGTGGGTTCTGCCCACTCTTTCTGGAACTTGAATAATTTTCTGTAAGCTTTTCCTATCAATAAACTTCTAAAATGTGAGGAACTGGCCTATAAATTGGAGTTGTTCCCTGCCGGCCCATGATTATGCCAGCAAGGATGCATCTGGCTATCCTGATGCCTTGATTAAAGACAGTGATGGATTACAAAGGCATAGCTGAGTTTGCTGTTGAGCTAGAGGTCAGAAATGTTGCTAGTTTGTCAGAGCTATGATGTCTATAGCTAAAAAAGTGAGGTTTGAGGGACACATGCTTGCATGGGGTGGGGAAGAGGAGTGAATGGTATGGGTGCCTATCTGTCCTCTTTCAGTAATAGAGTCCATAAGAAATGTGCTAAGCAAATGGTCATTGCAAGTGGAAGATGTGACACTTGCTTGCCTTACTGTCAAGGAGATGATGTCCAGAAGAAATCATCAGTAACTTGATCCCTTAGGATTTCTTRGAGCAAACACTGAGATTTCCCACACCAGATAACCGCTCTTTTCACAAGGGGATCTCAGCTTCATAAAGCTATGCACAATTTCATAGGGCTTTTTCAGAGACAGCCTTGTCTTAAGATTGTAGGAGGTTAAATAACTCGGCTACAGCTAAAGAAAGAGGACAGTCTCAATGCTGCGAGCAGACCTTCGCAGCTCTTGGTCAGAGGTTTGGCTATCTGAGAATGGCTGATACAGAATGAAATATGAGCATCCTGAATTTTTTATGTTGCAGTTCAAGTATATTTGGGCTAGATTCATCAAAGGAATAACCGGGAGAGATATTTTTCATTTGGAGAATCTTAATGAATACATGACATTGCTATTCATTATTTATCTCCTTTCACTTTTTAATTAATAGTTCTACTGACCATTTATGATTTTTCTATACTTATAGAAAATGAGCACTTTGGAAATACTGGATTGTGCTGCTATTTGTACTCCTTTTTTTAAATGTCCCTAACATTAGGGAGGACTGAATTTCGTTGCAACTTGTAAGCGTATAAACGAAGAAGAACATCTCTTTTTTTCCCCTGTTCCTCTGAGTCCTGTCAAAAGTCTGTGTTTTGCTTTTTCCACATGCTTTTTTTGCGATGCAGCTGATATAAATCAGGGAGGCTGACGTTTCCTGCACGGGTAGGAGCCACTAGAGGACACCAYCCCTGCAGCTCATGAAGTAAACAGGCCAAGCTGTAAATAAAGATGCCTGAGGGATAGGGTGGCAATGAGAAAATGCTGTTCCTGACTGTTCCCTGGGGAGGAATAGAGCTAACCTGGCACCTCCTGATACCTAGCAGTAACCCACAAGTGCTGGCAGCACCTTAGGCTTCCCAGTGTCCTGCAAGGCCAGGCCTAAATATGGAGGAGGCCTCTAGGCCTCACTGGCCTGGATCAGCACAGAAGGTTCTGTTGTTGGAGATAGACCTGAGCTTTCTCAGGTGGCTCCAGAAGCATTTGCAGACTTTAAAATGACTCATTTGAAAGGCTGCTTAAATTGAAGGCAGTGAAGTTGTGTGACATGAAGTGCAGCAGCCACCTGGGCCGCGTGATGGGGCAGAGCAGGCAGGACATGTTCATGATCCTCCAGCTCTGCCGAGCCCTGGGGCAGTGACATGAGCAGGGGAATGGGAAATCATGGCTTTTGGGGAACAATCCTGAGAACAAGTGTTACTTGGGCTTGGGGAACAGAAAGCTGTGACCGAGTGTCATGGGTCCCTGTGTGTTTTGAACAGTCATCTTGAAGAGCTTTCCAGGGAAGGTGGGAGCGGGAAGCTCCCAAGCTCCTGAAGCTAATGGGAGATTTCAGTGATGGTATTTCAATGCAGACCTGGCTTTCTTCAAACTTTTTTTAAAAAAGCTGTTTTGTGAGGTTTTAATTCTTTTCAAATGACAGATTTAAAGACAGGATAATGACGTCAGCAAAGCAATTAGATCTAGGCGATGAAACAAATGCGTTTCCTATATTGAAAACTGGTTTCCTATATTGAAACCTTATATTGAAGGCTGGGTACTGGGGCCTCTTTATTCCACTGAACGTCAGGGAGGAAGTTTTCCTGATGTACAGGGAAAAATATCTTTTTAAACTTGTTATTTTAAACATATGTATGTGTGTATAGGTATATATAATAAATACACACACATATTTATATTCATTCTTGGTAGAATGTAAAATTGTATTTTTTCAGGGTTGTATCATGGAAGGAGAATGGGAAACTTTTCCATGGGGAAAGAGCAAAACCCACCTCAACGCAGTCCCTGCCCCAAGGAGGCTGCACTGAATCCAGTCTTTTTTTAAAATTATTATTATTTGTTTTTAACCCCCTTAGCAACGCTGTCTCTAACTACTGCAGGCCTGTGCTTATGCCTTTTTCTCACCTGGATTTTTGCATCAGAATGATGCAAAACCCTGGCGTGAGCATGAGGTTTTGGAGTGGGTGTCTGTGCTGTGTCCTTCTGTGTGACAGTCACCAGAGGGGGACAGAGCCCCGCACACGGGTGCTGCGGCTCATGCACCTTCCCACTGCCAGCTCCATCCAGGGGAATGTGCCAGGCTCAGAGCTGCTGGACCCACCTGCCCTCCAAGCAGCCCTGCGTTTGCCCAGGGCAAGGCAGGAGGCAACTGAACTTGCAGAAGTAGCACCAGGGCTTTCAAAACAGATCRGCTTTTCCTCATTTTGACACAAACACTTTTTAAAAATTAGTATTTGTGTTTATGAGGATGCCGTGCAACCCTGTTCTGACCTAATCTGTGGAAATGGGGTATACCTGATGCTCAGGTGCTTAAGTTAGAACAAGAAGTCTGGGATTAAAACTGGCAACCTGCAGCATTGGAAGTGAGGCAAAAAGCAAATTTGATGAGTATTTGGCTTTTTCAATAGCTAGCTATGCCTGATTGAAACCTGTAGGGAAAACAAACACAATTATTTGGGAGAGATTGGATTTAATTTCCATCAGAAAATWTGAAAAATGAAAATATGAAATCTACTATACACTGCTTGAAAGCCTGTTGCCAGTTGGAGAATACGGCAGCAGCAGCAGTGCCAGTGGGTAGTGACAGCGGCAGCATCCAGCACCGAGCCAGGCATGGGGGACCTGTGTCCTTTTGCCATGTGTGTCCCCAAAGGTGAGGGTGCCCTGTGCCCCCCTTGAGGAAACTCTAGCGGAGGTGAATGAAGCAGATCCCCTGTGCTTGTGTCCCCCAAAATGTGCATCTTTGCAAGCCTTGCTTTGGCTGCTTGGCTGGCCAAACCTGCAGCGATGAAGTCTGTGAAACCTGAAGACTGAAATAATATTTGGCCCGAGTCCATTTGCTCAGTGCTGGACAGCTTGCCGCTGAATGAAGTTTTCTCCCTGGGTCCTTGGAGTCAGACCCCAGCCCAGATCCAGCTGTCCCTCCTAATTAAATTTTAATGCCTCAAGCTGGGAGTTTGCATTGGTGTTTGAAGCGGAGCGGGCTAYGTGGTCAGCTCTGCCTCTGCTGCAGGCTTTGAAGTGCCCGGGTGCCTGTGGGGACAGCGAGGAAGTCGCCGCGCTCGGTCCCAGACGATCAATGAGGCGGTTGTCCATTGATCTGGGTCAGGAAGGCTCTTTCTTTTGCACAGAAGGGAGAGAGAGACTAGACAGCTAATTAGAGTTTACTGCTGTAAAAGCAACTTCTGAAGAACGTGTTGTATTTTCCAAGATGGACATTGAGTGATCAAGGTCCTCCCTAGCATTTGAGGCTGTTTGAGAGGAATTGGAAAAATGCACCTTGTCTCTTCCTGTTGTTCCACAGCTCCCGAAGGAGCTCTGGAATGGGGGGCAACAGTTCTTCCTCATATTGTGTTTTGGCAAAAGGTTTAATTAGAATTAAAAAAAAAAAAAAAAAAACCTGTGGATTGGGTTTTGTTTGAAGTGCGTTTTGGGAACCTATTGGTTTGCCCATGTCAGATAGAATCACAGAATGGTTGAGGTTGGAAGGGATCTCTAGAGATCGTGCAGTCCAACCCCCCTGCTCCGGCGGGGACACCCAGGGCACAGGGTCACAGCAGTTTTGCTGCCTGTCTTGCGGTACCATCTGCCCTGAGCAGTGACAATATGCTCTGAGTTCTCTCCACTGGGTCTCTACTGCCTTGCTTTGGCAGACATCCTTCCTGGAGCCAAGATGCCCCAGCCCTTGGGGCATCTGTGTTCTGGGAGCAACACGGGAAGAAAGAGGAGGCTGGAAAAGCCAACTTTGCTGGTGGGCAATGTGCTCTTCCTCCTTCTTGTGGTTAGACCATTTTGCTGTAATTACTATGCAGATAGAAAGCGTGGCTGATTACTATGGGGTTTTGTAGGTGTAAATTTAATAAGTTGTTCCCATGGGGCTACACTGGGAGGAAAGGCTTTTCTGCTACTTTTTTTTTTTTTCTCTTAGTTTCTCCATGTATTAAGTGTAGCTAGCTAATAGTGACCTGATTAGGGACTAGCTCCACATGCAGACATGTAGATGGGCATCAGGCCCTGGATCCAACCATGGTGCAAGCTCCGTTTGCAGGAGAACCTGGGGAACAGCAGCAAATGCAACTGCAGATTTCCCTTCTTACCCAGGGAAAACAAAACCACATTTTGTTTTCTCATTCTTTTAGGAAATACAGTTTTTTTCTGTTTTTTTTTTTTTTTTCTCTCAGTTTCTCCATGTATTAAGTGTAGCTAGCTAATAGTGACCTGATTAGGGACTAGCTCCACATGCAGACATGTAGATGGGCATCAGGCCCTGGATCCAACCATGGTGCAAGCTCCGTTTGCAGGAGAACCTGGGGAACAGCAGCAAATGCAACTGCAGAAGCATAAAATGATCATAGGAGATGCAGAGTGAAGGCAGTCTGTCGGGCAAGACTTGAGACCTGCCTTGTCCCTACCCAGATCTTTGTGGCTAGCGATCAAATCCTGTATTTAGATTATGGGAGTTTATAAGAACATCCTTAGAGAGGGTGCATTAAATCCTGCAGGACTCTGGCAGCCAAGGTTTACTGAGTTATAGCACTTTTCTCTCTCGAATGCACAGTGAGCAGAGGATGGTGTAAATGTATCTAAAGCACATTTTTATATTTTTATTTCTGACATTAGCGTGCTGAATGGACTGTTGTAAATCTCGGCTCTGTGTTCATTTATTTATTCTAAGTGAGGTTTTCATGGAGTTTGAGCAATTTCCCTTTTAGGCCGGTCATAAAAATCTGCATTTCACCGCTACCTTGCCTGCTTAGCATTAAGCCTCCAAATCAGTCAGCACAGATGCGTCTCATTGAAACAAAGATCCAGCAGTTCAAGATGAGAGGGGGTTACAAACCACTTTAAATAAATGTGCGTTTGTGTGTCTTTGTGTAATATGGTTGCTGAAACCTCTGCTGCTGTTGGAGCTTCAGAATGGGTGATTTGGCAAACTTACACCCTTCCCTGTCACCCATGCTGGCTTCTTGTTTGCTATTCCATCTGTTTCCTTTCTCCTTTCTTTATTCTATACTAAAGCATAGCTAAAAACGGTTGTGCTGAAGGTTCCTGTACTTAGGTGCTGCTCCTAGTATTTCTGTTAGACTCTCCCTAGACCGCCTGGCTCTCACAAATGAACTCGCCAGTGAAGCCCATTGCTGAGCAGCTGATTTTCTGCTGGTTGGATAAAGATGCTGTCGGAAGCAGTTTCATCTTTTCAGTTTCTCTTTTATTTCCCCCACGTACACTCTATGGCATAACATGTCCTGCTGAGTATTAAAGCTGTCAGTGCTTTTGGATGTACCTCTACTGCAAGAGCTGATGTTTTGTTCCAAGTTCCTTGTCGTTAAAAATATTTTGGCCTTGTCGTTCCTATGCACAGCTCTGGTGAGGTGTGTGCAGGAGACTGGAGGTGCATCAAGCCCACAAAGATTCAGGTCYCCTCCAGAGTCTCCAAGGGGCTTTGATTTACTTTTTAATGTGTGCAAAGATGTGYTTTAAAAGGCTCACAGTGGATGTGATTAAGCCAAGAAGGTTGTAGTTTGGAGGGAATAAAGGAGGAAGGGGTATTGTGCTCTTTCTTTTGTTTTCCTGCTTGAATTCCATGTTAATCCATGTTGTCCGTGCGCTGCAGAGGAGATGAGTGGAAAATTAACACATAATGCAGAAACAGAGCCCTGGGCCCTTGCTTTTCCATCAGGGAACGCAACGTGGTTGTACAGCAGCTTTCTAAAGCAGCCCCGTGGGGACTCGGAGATGCTCCTCGCCTCCAGAACCCTTCAACTGGCAGCACGTTCAGCACAAGGAGGCCTTGAAAATCCAATTTGGTGGCTAAGCCCTGTAGCAACAAGGCTCAGGTGTTTGTGGATTTTGTTTAAGCACCATGAGCTAGCCCGGGCTACTCATCTCAGTGTAAAAATACATCTTGTTCCCCGCTAAGACAAGCACAGGGACAAGCCTGGAGCAGACGGGATTGTCCTGGAACCCATGTTTGCATTAAGTCAAGCTCATTTAAAACAACCCCCCTGCACATCCCCAAGAGCAGTGTCATGGACCCTCACGTAGTGGCCCACGTTTTAGTGACCCGAGTCTGTTAGATAATCATGGAGGGGAAAAATGCAGCTAAAACCATGCCTGCCTGCGAGGAAGAGCTGCAGCTTAAGGGAAAATGGCTCTCAGTATAAGACTGTGGAAGAAAGAATGAGGAGCCTGGCGAGGACACCTCATTTGTTAAAGTGGAATGAGAAATGATTTTCTTCTCCCAGAAAAATGTGTCAGATTTCAAATTGGAATCAAAAATTAGAATCTGGACACTTTAGCTAACCAGCCAATTAGTTTTGTTTACCCAAAGGGAATTAAATTTTTGACTGATTTTTTTTTTTTTAAATAATCCAACTTTGAACATTTTTGATTTAAGGTTTAAAAATCTTTTTTCTGACCGTCTCTCTTAAATCAAGAAAACATGTGAAAGCGACTCTTTCTTCTGATCAGCCTCCATTTAAAAGATGGGTATTTTTCAAAGGGATAGATGCTACGTCARACTTTTCTGATGAGCTCCGTTGATTGGACACGGCCAAGAAAAGCATCTGGCTTAAGTCCTGCTTGAGTTGGTTTCTTCCATCTGTGGAAAAAATTGTGCAATAGTTTTGTAAATGATAAAATGAGGTAGGGAAGAGAACTGGGGAAGACAGTAAGTCCCTTTTTGGGGGGAGATTTCAGTCTGACTTGCATTTGAGCTTCCCCAAAGTCGGGTTTCTGCTCTGGGTTTGTCTCTGCACAAGGGAAGTGGGAATGTTGCATGTTCTTCCTATGTGTTTTAAAGGAAGGTTTCAGATTGCTCTTGTGCACTTGCTTGGGAAATAGCTGACAACAAAAGAGATTCAGGGTTTGATAAGAATTAAATTATACATTTGTCCATAACCAGTAATGCACCTGTTGGTTTGAAAAGTTTGGCTTGTTTTAGTAGTTCCTCTGCTTTCTTCAGCTCCTTCAATTCTCTGTGTTGATGATATACTCAAGCACCGAAACAATCAACAGTCCTGGACACCATGGGGTGACAGGATCCATTACAGTAAATGTCTCATTAAAATTCTGTAATGGGAAACATTCCCATCCCTCCTTTTTAATGGCAACGGACCCTGGGAGGTACAAGTACTGCGCGTAGCATGGAGCCTTTGGAGATATTTTTATAATTTGCACAGAAAGAGATGACTCCACAGGGCTGTTAATTTCCGAGATGGACCCAAGCCTCGCAGCTGGAATTTCCATATTGTCCAAGGTCCTAAAAGCACTTAAGTGTGTGCCCAGCCTTAAGCAAGGCCTTTTATTTGCTGGATTGAGCACATGAAGTCGGTATAACGAGCCCCCATGCAGGGATTGCACGTTGCAGGCAGCATCTTGGAGCCTTCTTCCCTGGGTGAATTGCTGCTGGTGCCCCTTGAAGAGAGATGATTCCCTCAACTTCTCCACAGGCTAGGCCTAGGAGACAGAATAAATTGTTTTGAACCTCCCCAGATCCTGCTGGGGTGCTCCCTGAGCTGCTTCCACGTGGGAGCTGGTGCCCAGCAGAGATCACAGCACCACAGAAGAGCCTTTTTGAAGCCAAGTGTCATGTAGCGTTAGTGCTAGGAACAGCTTAAGTGAAGGGGATGTGTTCAGCAGGGCACGGGGAGTAGCTACTGAAATGGCAGGTACTTTGTTGCCTCTTAGTGTTTATTGAGAAGGAACAAGAAGAAAATAATGTGCGTTTTCTAACAAGCCTGTCAATAAATTTGCTCGGTAGGCACCACCAGGAAGCAGCATGGGGACATGGGCGGCATAATAGGCATAAATGATTATAAACAACTCAATAGCTGTTGCCATGTGATCAAAATTAAGCAAGAGTCCAAGCAAATTTCCGAAGCGGGGCCTAAAATCTAGGTTGTTAGTTGGAACATGTTACCCAGTAATCAACTACAAGAAAATGCATTCGGCTTAGGTTGTATTTTTAGTTAGGACACAGTTTGAAAATTAAACACTTAGAATATTTGTGGCAAATAAAACATTATGCTTTCGAGCGAGCAACTGTCCTTATTTAATGCCCTGATTTGCAGCTAAAGGAGCTGCGCAGGCGCATCCTATATGTGTGCAGTACAGGCAGCTGCATTATATGTTTAGAATAATTCATCAGATAAATTCATGCCCGTGCACAATCTGCATTCAGATCGTGACCTTTTCCAATCTGCGCTTTTTCCAGAACTTGGAACTATCAGCTGATGCTGGCAGGAGAAGCACGGAAGAGTTTTCTTCTTCCCTTCTCCACTGGGATAGCATTTCTTTTTGGAGATGGGGGATAGCCTCAAACCAAGCAGGGGTTCCAAATAATCCCTGTTGGGTTTTATTCATCATGCCAAAAAATAATAGGGAGTAAAACAGCTGAAAGCAACAGTGCTGTTAAGTGTCAGGAGCCAGAACTGAGCCAGTTTCCACATAGCAAATACTGGTAAGCTTGACCACAGCAGGAGAAGAAGAAAGCGCTTGGTTTGCTTCTATAGATTAAGGTAACTTTATGTTAATAATAAAGTAAGAGAAGAAGGCAGATGATGTTCCTCTAGATGTTCCTCTAGTACTCAGCCTCAGAGAGGCTCTTATCTGACCTGCATAGTATCTGGACTTCTTAGTATTACATAAGTTTGGAATTTTTAAGTTACTTTAAAAGCAAACGTTAGTGATTGCAGTATAAAGCACCTACGTTCTCCCTCATTTATTTTCAATAGGTTCAAAGATTTTTTGTAGTGCTCTCACATAGTAGCATAAATACTGCAATGTTCTTTACTTGCTTCATGTGTTTAAGTAGTATTTGCCATAATGTGTTTCTGTGGGAGTGGGGTCCAATGCTGAGCTCTTTGGTAGGGGCCACAGTTGTTTTAACTGAGGATACCTTGATGCTTTGATGCAGCAGGTCCCAGGGGAACTTGTTCTTCCTTCAAAATAAGCAGGAAACCTGAGTCTACAGGTTAGATCAGGTGTGGGGGTCTCAGTTTGTGTTTCCTCAGCAGCCGCTTGGTTTCCCTGTCTATAAAATAGGGCAGTTGTGATGATCTCTCACAGGAAGAGTTGCAGAATGGACAAATAATATAAAATAAGAATGTACAAATAATACAAAATAAAAAGATATAATACAAAATAAAAGATATTCTGTAGGAAATGTGAAGGAATATTGAAAAGGAAGAAAAGAAATACTTTATTTTGAAATCGCTGTGTGGTTACAGTGAGGTTTATTTGCTTTTTCTKCTCATTCATTCTTTCATCGGGCCAATGAACAAGAGCCAAAAAAGAGTGCAGACCCCATCCTTCTTAAAGGGTATTAATGTTCCTGTATCTTTGAGGCCAATTAGGTAGCAGCAGGTTTACAGGGCAGAATAGAACAGCTTTAAATTCTTCCTGTTACGGTTTTTGACTATGAAAGTGTGACTGAATGGGGCTTTCATTATTTCATTTTTTTATTTATTTTAAGCCATTAAAGAATTAACATGAATAATTTTCCCATTTCACCATCTGCTTTGGACTGCGTCTCCAAGGGTTCCCAATGAGTGTGGCCCATAAAACCCTTTAACAACGATCCTCTCCATATTTCCTGCACTCAGCAGTCTGCTGATGTGGCCAATAGATCTAGGTGATGGGCCCGCATGATTTAGAGAGGATCATTAGGGTTATGATGAGCTCTGCAACTGTCTTGTTTATTCACAGTTAGCAATTTCACGGCCATGCCCCTTGTCTCGCAAGGATTTTTGCATTTAACCTTTTATAGACAGAGTTGTGCTCAGMCAGTGGCTGATCCAACTCGGTCTCCGGAGCACAGGCTGCTTCCCTGCTCTCCAACAAGTCTCCATCCTATCTCCCAGTGACCCGTGTTGGCCACGTGGGGCAGCTYTGGAGAACGTTTCCCCGCCGGTGTGCTGGGAAACGCATGTCTCCCATCGCACTTTGTGTTGCTTACAAGGAGCATCAAGATGCACCTTGACTGTCAAGCCACAGTCTSTGCATATTTCCTACTCCGAGGTCCACTTTTTCTTCATCTCCCCCTGTCTAACTGAAGCCTCTATTGAATATTCCTGCCGTGGTGCCTCTCAGTCCAGTGCACAAATGGCCCCCTTTCCTGCAAGGAGGAGGAGGAGAAAGCTAAAGTATTTAACCTGCCTGTCAAGCAAAATTATTCACGGCAGGTGAGTGGCAAAACAGCATTTTGTTCCTGTGAATAATGTATAGGGTGGTCAGTCTTTATGGCTGGCTCAACAGGACAATGTTGAATTACTGGTGTGCAGGTAGGAATGGGGTGGAAATCTTAATTTCCCTCACTGTCTGTAAGGAGTAGAGGGAAGCGACCTTCTGATGGTGGAAGTTTATTGGAAGAAGCTCTGTAGCTCCAGTTCACTTCTTCCCACCATGGGTATGGGCTCCTTCAGGGCTGAGGGAACTTGCACCAGGCCTTGGAGCAGCTGCTGCTTTGGGCAGGATGGAGGAGCCAAGAAATGAGCTGAGCTCTGCCCTGCTCCGACCTGGTGCCATGTGAGTCACTGCCCGTCCCCGCAGCCCTTCAGGCACCTTGGTGTGTGACCACATCCACAAAAACAGGCACAGATGGATTATAGGGATGGGGGCAGCTTCGTCATGATGGGGTTATGCAGCTCTGGGATTGCACCTAATTCATCTGCTGACATYGTGGGACCAGGGGAGATGAATGTGTGACTGTCCTCAGCTCTGTCTTGTAGACTTTGTTGTTCAGAAGATGGATGGACATCTATGTGTGCCAATAGACTCAGACTTCTCCCCTAACAATGATATCATTGTCTTTTTTTTTTTTTTTTATATTCAGGATAAAATATTATAATGGCACTGTTTCCATCCTTCAAGCAGGAAAAAAGTAAAAAGTTGTTTAGATCTTCCACATGAAAASTCTATGAGTATTACATTGCTCGGAATTGGATTTTTTTTTTCCTCTTGGAAAGAGCTGTTTTCCTTTCCCCCCAGAAATCTTATTTTGGCTGAAATATACTTTCCCCTGTGTTTTGTAATATAACACTTAAATGACACTGAACATTTTCGCTTCTGATTCTATACAGTGGAAGTTAGATCTATATTTTATATCAATGATATCTCATGAAAAACAACATCTCTTTGGGGTTTTTTTTTGTTTGTTTTGTTTTAACTTGTCCTCTTTTCAGCAAACCGGCCTTGGCCTGGTGCTTGTCCTGGCAATCTGCAGAGTAATAAAAGCAAATGTAAGTGTGCTTGAAAAACACAGTCTCTTACCACGGTTTGAAGAAGACCTCATTTTAATTACTTRCCTATTAATGCTAACATAAGCCAGCTATCAAAGTCTCGACCCAGCAGATCCAAGAGAGGTTTTCCATGATTTACAGCCTTTGGCTCAGGCTCTTAATGTCCAGAAGAAGGCAAACAGACATATGATGGATCTGAAGGTATCCCATTGACAGTGGACATGGTTGAGGGCAGCTGGGGTGAGGGCACCGGTAGGTAAATGCAGTGGGTGGGTGGATGTGGTTGTAAGTAGGGCCTCGGGCCAGGAGGGCACCAGAGTGAGGCCTTTAATTTCGCATTAGCATTCTTCTCRTATTTGTTAGATAGAACAATATTAACCTTTTGAATTTATTTAGAAACTCATTAGTGCTTTTTCTATAGTCCATTCTTTTCCTGATTAGCTCTCCTCATTACAATTCAAATTTCTTTCTGCTACATTTACCACATTATCCTGCTTTCGCTCATCCCCATTGTTGCTCAGCCTAATTTATTAAAGCGGTGGAAGAGGAAAAGGGGGATCTCTTGCCACAGCAGCCTCCCTGGGGCCCCGGGGAGAAGTAGCCAGGGAAGGGGAGGAAGGAAAGAGATGCTGGGGACTTCTCTTCTTGCCAGCTTTTCCAAAGCTGCAGGTTGCTCCGTGTGCACATGTGGCATCAGGGAGATGGGGCAAACATCATTGGAACAGGAGCCTCCAGGGTCCCTCTCTGCTGATACTGCTTTAACCTGGGGAGCCTTAGCTTTTATACCTGTTTCCCCTTAGACTTTTTCATTTCAGCCGTTTCTTAATCTGCGAGTTTTTCCATTGAATTCGGTCTGAAAGTTCAGCGTACTCTTCGTGTCTGGGAAGCGCACGYGCCTAATCCCCCTTCCACCTCTGGCATCTGTTTTTTAAGGTTATTCTAAGAAGCAGCTCTATACCTCTAGTAGTGTTTCCTTTGTGTGCTTTTTCTTTGCATCACGATGAATGTCTGGAAGTTGCTGTAATTGCTCCTCATTTTTTTGTGCCTCCAGTGCAACGTGAATTAACATTTTAGACCAGTATATTTAAAGGAGACCTAAGGAGAGCCTTGGTTTGGAGGGAAGGGAGGAGGGAGAGCTAAGTTTTCACGCTTGCATTTCGCTACTTGCTGCTCTACTTTGCAAAATAGTAGAGGGCTTTTATGTTGGCATATGGATTTTTTGCTGCTGTTTTTCAATTAAAAGGGAATGAAAGTTTATTTGTCCTGCTCGTGTCTCAGGAGCGATGCTGTAGGTTCCCAAGGTTTGTGAGCAAAGGTGGGCATGTTTTTGACAAGGGATGGTTGTGTGCAGGCAGATCAGTGCTACAGTCCYCGTTGTTGTGCTCTGCTGGTTATGGGTGCATGGGAACACCTCACAAGTGGGAATGAATGTGTTTTCTCTGCAACCACCATGAAACAAGAAAGAGTCACCATAATTTTCCTTTTTTTGGGAGAGGTAAGGAAAGATTAAGTGACTTGGCAAAGGTTATAGAAGAAGTTTTTTAACGGAGTGACAAAAGGAATCTGTATTTCTGAATTTCTAGTCCAATGCCTTAATCATAAAATCACCTCTTCTCTGAATTCTTTTTTTCTCTGCAGTAATTACAGTTTTTGCTGGTTTTATGTCCTTTATAAAAACCTGTCTTTCACACATTTGTGAAACTAAAAAAAAAAAAAAAAAAAAAAAGTCATAATTTTCCAAGTGTATAATTTTGGACTCCAGCAGAGACCTAAAACAAGTAAGGTAATTATTCCACTCAGCTCAGCACCGTTTGGAGAATTAAGCTATTTTTTGAATTGTAGTTTTAGAATAAGACACGTGAACTGGAAAGAAGTCCAGTGATCAACATTTTAAATAAATGCTTGCAAATACCAGATTTAAGAGAAAGGGAGCTGGCTRTAAGCCTGGTCTATATTGATGCAGTGGTATAAAGAAAGGAAGGACTGAGTTATTCCCTTTAAATAAATGGGGAAATGCCAGGATAGACAGGGCTAAACTCAGGGCTAAATTTAGGGCTAAATCCATTCCACTGCTGGTGGAAGTTAAAGGGTTTTGCCCAAGGATGAATTTGGTTCCTGGGCAATTAGAGGAGGTCAGTCAGGGGAAGCTGCCAAGAGGAGGTGGGGACAGCATTAGCAGAGTTGTTAAGTCTAGACTAGACTTGCATTTGTTAGAGATGGTTAATTAACTTGTTCCTTGGCAATCAGCCATCAGGGCAGGAGGTGACTTGATTTACAAGTGATGATTGCCAAGAAAGTCACTAATAATTGAGAACTTGTGGCTTTTTGCTTTTTCACCTTGCTCTTTTGTTCCACTGCAAACTTTTTTTCTTCCCCCTCGCCACAGATTCTTGGTCCTCACATGAGACCAACTTTAGGGCTGTCACTCTTGATGTGATTAAACCTCTGCCACAGTCTGATTTTGTGTGCCAGTGCCCATGGCAACTGGAGAGCATCAGCCAGTCATCTAGATAATAAGGCCAAAATTCCCTGTCCCTGGAGAGGGGATTCAGGACCATTGTCTGCTTGAGGACAGCACAATACCCATATCACTATCTCCCTTTTCTACATTGCCTTTTGATTTTTTTTTTTCTGATTCAGATATCACAGAGTGAAAACTGGAGCATTCTCTGTTGTGCATTGAGCAGCATCCCTGCTCCACTTCCAGCTGTCTGGGTCTGACATGGGGACTGGCCATCCAACAGGTCCAGTCTTGGTGGAAGAACCCACATCATCCTCCTGTCTGCAATAGGATGTCAAGGTGCAAACCAGGCTGAGCAGAAGGGAGAGCCTAGGATTAAAGYGACCGCTTAGAAAGATCCATCTGGGCACTGAAACTAATTTCTGTTTATCTAGAGGTATACATGGGGTGCACGCAGCTAAGTAGGTTGCTTGCACAAGGCACGTGTAATGCAGAACCAGAATCTGAGGGAGGAAAGACAGTTTTCATTTATTCTTTTGTGTGTGTTCCCAGAGACATGAAAGCTGTGGCAATTGCCATGCTGCAAGTTTATCCTTCTTCAGCTCTGGACCATTGTTTACTCTATAATGAAGCAAATCAGGAAGGGAAAATGCAATAGTCTTAATTGATTTTTATCACTTTCTGCATTCTTGAATGTAAGTGGAAGAGAAGGCTGAGAAAGCTTCAGTGCCTAATTGGATCCTGCAAGCACCAGCCTGTACTGCTGGTGCAAAAGAAATTATCTGAGGAGGGACTCTGATTCTGGTCCAGGTTTGGCACAGTTTTGCTGCTTACAAGACCTGGGAAAGTCCTGCCTGGGGACTCACCCCTGCATTCTTGCAGGGAGAAAGGTTGTTGGATCCACGATGGGGTGGTTCTGCTTGGGGGTTTTGGGGGAGGATGTTGCATTTGTTCCCTTGTCAAAGGACAGAGGTAACAAATCCATGAGACAGGGAGCAGTCGTGGAGGTAGCATGTTKTGGTGCATGTGTTTTGCTGCTTTGCTTCTGTGTGGTAAGATCGGAGTGACAAAAGAGGGAAAAAACATTGTTTTCATTTTACTCAAATACAGCATCATGTGTCCAGCCTACCTGTCAAATTCCTCTTGAACTCTGCTCAGTTTCTTCCATTTTGCATGGGAAACTCCATGTCCATGAGCCCACCTTGCTCCATCTTAGATGGGAATGGGACCTCTCCTATCTGAGGAACATGACCAAGCAAACAGCCTTAAGAAGCAACCCTCAAGGTTTCCAAAACACTTAGTTTGAGAAAACGGCTTTAGGTCTAGCTTTGGCTCCATGATTCTTGGTGAGGCAAAGGAGAGCTAGGACAGAGCTGCTGGAGTTGTGGCATCCTGTGAATGCTCACAGGCCTCCTTCTAGCTCATTCAGAATTCATTTCTGCATGTGCGTCTCCAAAGGCTTCCTCAAAGCTCCATGATAACAAATGGGATTGCAGCAGTGACYATGGAGAGCTCGTATTAAGTGACTTCAGCAGGTCTTTAATGATGGGTAGTGTGTTTCTTGCTCGCTGGTTGTGTTAAGGCAGTGCAGCTCCACCTGTGTACGTGACCGCTCTAAGGAGTTCTCATTCTGCTGCCTGTAACTTTCAGGTTAAAAAAGGAAAAATAAACAAAAAGGTAGATATATATTTTATTGGCACAAACTATCTTCACAAAAATTGAGCTTTGATGGAGTGTCTGCTTTGGGAAATTGTCTTTGAATCCATAAATTACTCGTGCTCTACATAGCCTGGCCGTTTCTGCTTTGCAGCAGTCTTTAATGCCAAATTCTTTCATTTTCCTGTCTGCAGCAGTGCTGGAGATCTTTTCCAAAATATTTTTTCCCTGTGTGACTCATCTAGCTTCCTAAGAGAAACTGCAGCTTGTACAAACTCTTCTAAACCTATTTATCCTGGTAAATATTTGGACATCTAARTCAGGGTTAAAGCCCTGTGATGTCTGTTGGGGCAGAAGAGTGCGCAAAATATTTGAAATCCCGTCTCTCTAGCGTATTTTATCTGAAAATATTAATTGGCAAAGAAAAGTGTATCAAATTTGATTCATACATATACACACACCGACTGGAAGGTTTATACATGTTTGAGCTCCATTTTCCCAGCACTAATTTTRGTTTCCACAGGCTGGCTGCTATCTCAGGTACTTGACCATGAAGGCAGTAAGGGACTTTGAGGTTAGGTAACTGCATAGGGATAGCTGTCCTCTCTGTTTTTAAAAGCCATGTTATAATCTGATGGCTGTATTCTTCAAAATCAGCTCATATTTGGACAAATTCTTCAGATCCCTATGATTTATCCAGAATATATTAGATGTCTGAACGTTAGCCTTGAGAAGAGTTTCTTCTGTGGCTGCTGATCAGTCTTGCTTCTTCGTAGGGCTGCAATGCCCTTGGAGTATGGATCGTGGCTGTGTTTGAGCATTTCTTACAGCAAGARAGTTACAGTGCCTGAAAGAGAAATGCCAGGGAAAAAATGGGGAAGATTTTCGAATTGGTCGAAAGTTCTCATTTAAGTTTGGTCAAGTTCAATTCAGTGGGTCTTGACAACTACACGCTGTCATACAAGTCATGCATGCCAGAAGAGAATTATATATCTGACAGAGAATTATATRTCTGAGAGAGAATTATATCTCTGCAATTCTCTGTCAGAGAATTATATATCTGCAATGGGAATCCTGGCCATAGGAGGTGGTGCTGGTTGAGACCCTTCCTSTTAGAGATATCTTCTCACATTGCTGATGCATGGTCCTGCACTGGCTCCCTAGAGCACACAACGGCCAATGGGATGTGTAAATTGCTATGTAGGTGGCTAGGAATTTGGCAAGATTTCACTGGGAATATTTAGCCTGACAAAATTTCCCATGGGCAAGATTTTCCTGGAAGCCACCAAGGCTGCGAGTGTGAAAGATTTGGATTTGTTCTCCTTTTTTGTTTTTAAATTTCTGTCTGAGTTCCTTCATTTCCTTTTGATTCTGTAATAAAGACAGAGGCCTGAATTCATATATTTGTTTTTATTTGCATTTTTTACTACATTTAGTCTCATTTCCGCATTGCTGAAGGCCATTAGTGAGGAGTTGGATGACTTGTCTAGGTTTTTGCTTTTTTGTAATTTTCCAAAGCTCTATACATAATAAATCAGGCACAAGCTTTGCTTTTGCAATTAGCTAATCCACAATGCAACAGAAGCCGCAGAAGTGATTGAATATGTCAAGTTTTAAGCCTTGGGGGGGCAGGGGAAACGCAACGAAATAGAGAGACCTATTTGTGGTAATGCTTTTCAAAATTATCCTCGCTTTTATCCAGATTTAGGACAAGTAGAAGATTTTTGCCCCTATGCTATCGTCCATCTAGTCCAGGTTCTACTTGAAATKTGCTTTTAATAAGAAACATAATTGTTTGGAGCTTAAGTGTTGCTTCACCTCTCAGTTTATCTCRCCTACACACAACGACGCTCTTCTCTTCCCCTAAAGGAAGGTAGAGACCAGCAGCAAGACCAGCTGCATGTGTTTCTGGTAGGAATAGCTTGATCTAGTGGCTATAGCTCTTCTGTGGTGAGACCCAGAAATTCATCATTTTCAAAGACCCCCAGGTCTCATGGTTTTATCTTCCTTCGCTAAAGGAGGAAGGTTGAAGTGAAGGAAGTTGGGAGCAACTTTCTTGGAAATATGCCTCATGTTGCTGACTGGTACTGAGCTGTAACACTTAATTAAATCCACATTAAGCTGCATTCAGGCAGGAAGCTGTTCGAGTTCAATCTGACCACTTTTCTTAAATAAGAAAAGCATTTGAAAGTCATCTTTAGCATAATGGGCTGCGTCGTCGCAGCCTAGTAAAGCAGAGTTGCGTATCAGGTGGCCTCTATACTAACAAAATATTCCTATGTCAGAAAGTGCTTCTGCTATTCTTACACTCTTTAATTTTAATTATTTTCATCATTTATACAGTGAAAATCTGTCCTTGCCTCTGATGTTTTGCTGTGTGAGGTTCACCTTGGTTTGTACAGAAAGTCCTGGGTCATCTCCTGTATAGGTTGTGCTTTGGGGTGCTTCTGACTCTCACTGTCACCCTCAGACCTTAATTGCATGTGCCAGTGAGTCTTGGTGAACTCRTGCAGGTCTGCTTTGCAGTTGGGTCACTGAGACATCCTGCTCACCCATTCTGTAATGTGCAACTTCTTGAAATCACCCTCTACRGAAGGGTGAAACCTGCAGGGGAGGAGAGGGGTTCACAGCAAGCTTCACATTTTCTGTGGTGGGAACATTTCCGTGGAAACTGTTACAGAAAGCTGTTTGGACACATTAGTTTCTCAGAGACAACCTCCTAGATTAGGTCTAGAGGCAGGTCCTTTGGTGTTCCTGCACACTGGCTGGAGTCACCTGATGCAACAGAGGATTTTGCATTTCTTTACAAAGGGGCAATTTAGTCAAGTTCACACGGACAAAACACAGTACAATTTAACTGCTAACCCTTGTTATTCATTTTGTGCACGTCCTGGGAGGAAAACTTAATGCAGATGGATTGCTGACTTCTTGCCTTGCTCCAAATGGAGGAAGAGCAGTCGGAGTTCCATCTCTATAGCCTAACTTCCAGGTACACCTGCAAAATATTGCCTGAAGCAGAACATCAGACACCATTAAAAGAATATCCACAAAGAGCAGAAGGCAAAAATGCATTGAAGATCTTATATCTATTTGGTGAGACTGTAAGAATATTAACAGAATAAAAATATTAATTGTCAGCAAATGAACAAATGTAGCTGATAATATTGGAAGCACAAAGCATTAAGAATACTTAATTTAAAACACATTTCGGGAGGAAAAAGTATATAATCTGAAGCAATCTTCATCTTAATAGATATTTCCTTGATTTCATTGAGGCTTATTGTTTTGAGTTGCAGATATTTTGTGTGCTGTATTTTCCACTCATTAAGCCGTGCTCTATTTGCTAATTGTTTGTTCTTCTCATAGCTTGATATTTAGGCTAATTTAAGTTGAGTAGCTTCCCCCAAAGGTGTACATAGGAGCTGCAGGAGCTGCGTTTTGCATCTGTGACCTGGAGGCTCATGCAGGATGCTCCGTGTCAATGTGATATCATAAGGACAATACATGTCAGTATGTTCAACCACAGTGTAAGAAGAGACTCCTCAGATGGTTTTTGCCTGCTTATGACTATGGAAATCAACCAATGACTTCAGCTTTTATTTTCTAAAGAGGTTAGGACAAGAGTTGCACTAAATCTTTTCTCGGGACTGCTTGGTTCACCCCTTCCGTGCACTGATGTGGGTCATCAGCATGCTCCAAGTCTTGATAAACTGTGCTTGCACTCTTGGCTCTGCAGATGTAATGCACCCAGGACAGCTGCCCCCCATAATTTCTGATGAGGAAAGCTTTCATATTTACTGGTAAGAGCAACCTCTCTCTCGAACTGTCACAGCCTGGGTCAGAGAAGTTTAAAACCGTTTCCTTTGGAGCTGATGTGCCCTCTGCTCAGGGAATTAGCTAGGCATTAGTCATCATTTTACTGGGCCCTCTCTTTGCCCTTTCCAAATAAATTGATTTGGAAGAGGAAGACAGGGCTTGTGAGACTCGTAAGGGTTGAGACACTGTCCAGGCTGCTGCCGCTTGGGACGACTGATTTACAAAGCTGTAAGGAAGCCCTTGGAAAGGCAGCTTTCACCTCTGCCTAGGAGTCGGTTTATCTAATCCCCCACTGAGATTACTTGATGTTGGGTCATGGATCAGATGTGGCCCCTGGCTGTTAGAGCAGCTCCTGGAGTCTATGTCAGAAGGTAGTAGAGGTGTAATCTCATTTCATCTCTGTGGTAGGAATGGTCCTGAGATAGGGATGTGGGTTTGGGTGTGGGGATATTTTGTTTTTTTTCATTTTTGTGATTTCCCCCCTCGTTCCAAAAGAAGTTCTCGAGGTCCTGTTGAAGCAGCAGATGACAAGAAAAGGCCCTTTTCCTCTCTCATAGACAACAGCCCTGTCAGAGTTGTGTTAGTTGTGAGGCAGGTTGTGAGGCCTTCTCCAAGAGCTGAAGACATGGTGAAGGGTGTGAATGTAAGCCTTCTGTTATAATGTCCTGCGCCTGCTCCGATGATTTACTGGTGGCAGGATGACTGATGATCCTACGGAAATCCACATGATCCTTCTGTCATTGACTTAGAAAGGTCAGGATTTCACCCTACAGTGCTTCAGTTCTTTTTCTGTCTTCAGCATCTCTTCTGCCTGTTTTCATCTGCTGTCTCTCCATGAGCTGCCTTCACTTTTTGTCAGATTTGTAGCTCGCAAGTCCAGAYCTGCTGGAGTTTCCTTGAAGATGCTTTATCCATCAGAGAGGTGGAGATGGGAACTGCTGAGATGCCCCTGAAAGTACCCATCGTTCAGGTATTCATTCCCTCTGCCCTTTCCTCTCTGCATTTCCAACATATGCACTGGCTTTCTGGGTTGGTTACATGGATGATGGTTTTTATTTCTGTGGGCACCCACTTTTCAAAGCCATGCTGGATCAATTGCTACAAGAGCAATGGCATGATCCATTCTTGGAGAAGCATGCAGCTCCAAACCCAAAGTTTGGATCCAGAGCTGGRATAACCCCTGCTCAGAGTGAGGGTATATAGGGGTCCACAAGATGTTCACCTGCAGTTTGGACCTGTATCTCTAGAAAATGTCAGGGAGGCACACTGAAAAGAAGCAACACAATATTATTGCCTCAGTGAGCTGTTATTAACCTCCRTGTCTTTTGTACCTTAAAGCAACATCAGGCATGAAAAAACATCAGCAAATAATTTTCTAAAGGCAGTCAAACGCTGTTGTTCTTTATTGGCTCAAATCTTGGTTGCCTAAGGTTATCTGAGTCACTGCTAAAACGTGGGCATGATTTTCTTTCTTTCAGTGTGCAAAGTTTACGCTCGCAAGACTCATACACAAAGTACCAAAAAGCATTTTAGTTTGTGCAGTAAAGTAGTGGTTTGGCAAATTCATTGCTTTGTTTCTTTGGACTGCTTATTACAAGCCAGCTGTTGCTGCTGTTAAAAATCTGTGCCCAGGTCTCTGCACACCGACACAAACTGCAAAATGTACAGTGTGCACCAGTTGTTGCTCTGTGTGGGTAACAGCTGGTGTGTAAAGAGCATTCTCTCTTCCCCAATTCACGTTACTAAATCTGTACTGTGTGGGTGTTTGTCTGCATTTTACTTCCTTGAGCAACTCCAAAAACATCTCCTGATGGGGCAACAGGAAGGAACAGGGATGCAGGAAGGAAGGACGATGTATCTGGGGAGCGTGGGTAGAGGTGCAGCAAAATAAAAGCAAAGTGGAGCGGAATTGAGCAACATTATACGGCATCAATCTGTCCTCCTAGCAGCGTGGCACAAGTCTTTGCGAGGCCCAGCTGAGGTCTGCTCCTCTGTTAGCTTACTTGCTGGTAAT
>NW_020455532.1:10475293-10534017 GCF_003342845.1 Nothoprocta perdicaria
TTTTTTTTTTTTTAATCTCTCCAGAAAATCCCTCTTTTCCTTGGGAGCCAAAATATTCCCCTGGAAAACTTTCAGCCAGTCTTGATTTGGTTCTTGCCTTTTCTACATTGTAGCTCTGGCTCCACATCAACTCATTCACTTTTGTCTGTGCCCGCTCCTTTCCCATCTGCCACACTGTAATGGGAAATAAATCTCCAAGCTCTTTTCTATTCCTTAGCATCCTGAAAGTCTCCTGTTCTCACTGACTGACTGAGATCATACAGCTCTTATAAAACACTAAAAGTACCGTTTATATTTTTTTTTTTCCCAGRATCCTTTTGACTGGTGTCAGATATAGAAATACTAACAAAATAAACCTCAAGGATAAAAAAATATCATCTCCGGTTCTATTTGCACTAAAGATAAGATCCTTCTTTTTGGTCGAGAGGCGTGTTTACTGAGATGCTCTGGTTTCTCTCGCCCTGCCAGCCTCTTCCCCATCCCCTGCTGAAGCTGGGGCAATTTTGCCTCATGTACTGTGGGATCACAGTTGGTTCCTGTGTGGGCAGTGGTCACACAGCACCACATCCCATTTTATCCCATGTTTCTGCTTCCCAGGCTGGACTCTTCTCTAGGCAAGAGGATCTAGTCCATTCTCTTGGACTTGGACCTCAGCCTGTGGCTTTCTTGGAGCTTGACCCTGTGTTCTGAACTGGTTGGTCCTTGTAAAGATGGAATAGGGTTTTGCTTCTGCAGTGATTCCAAGTTGCATCTGCGCATTCCTGTTCCAGCCCATTCTACTGGGGATCTGTGAGTCAGACTGGGCTCTCTCCAGAAATCAGGAGTTGTTGTCATCATGCGCTCTGGCACCCAGGCATCCCACCGCCTAAGCAGAGCGCGGCGGTTGCGTTAGTCATCTGATTTGGGTGCTCAGCACCTTTTTGAGGTGTCGCGTTTGCATTAGCCCCTTCTCAGCGCAGAATCACGCTTGAAGCCACCGTCCTGGCCAGATGCTCCAAGTGGAGCCTCTCTGCATGTTTCCCATCCTTGGAAGGGAGCACATCCAACCTGAGCTGGCGGCTGCTCCAAYATTGCTCCCGGCGCACTGTGACCATGCACCCCACGTGCAATGTCTAAGGTGTCTATGGGGTGATTAAGGCACTATTAGGACTCAAAGGCTAATGAGCCGTCATCGTTCCTTGAAAGAAATACTTTGCCACCTCCACGGCTATCGTTCAGCTGCAGCATCTCCCAGTTTTCTAACAGCTCAGGTTCGTTTTTATCTCTTCTGAGCATCTCCATCTGCTCTTCGATGCAGCGAGCCGCGCCGCCAGCGTGCGGAATGAGATGTGAAGGGAAAGGGGGAGGAAAAAACCATTCGATTCCTGTCAGGTAGATGAAAACTCAGTTTCCCTCCTTGCCTTTCCTGCCTCCTGGAGAACATACCGTATGTGGAGGGTGACCTTTTGTCTCCTTCCTCCCCACCCGGGCCAAAAGAGATTCGGCTGACACGTCTGATGACAGATAGATACCAGCACGAGCAAATTGTGCTTGAACTTGCTCCAGAGAAAATTGTTGCAAGGCGCGTGCACAGGCTCGGTTGCATTAGGGAGAGCACAGATCATAGTCAAATGTTTGTGTCGTTTGCAAACGCCACGGAGAGGGGGCATGCAGGGATGGGCAGATGAGCATTTGAAGCTCCGAAGGTTAGATGAAATAAGGCTCCATGTTTGACTTTTGAAGAATGCTCTCTATTTGGGGAAAACGCAGGTGAAACCATGTTAATTTCTGCCGCCTGGACTTTTGTCTTTTTCATCTTAGGCATTTTTAGAATTTTATTTTGAAGGTGATTTTTAAAATATTCTTTATTTTTTCTAAGAAGCTCCTGAAGTCTTTATTCTCACTAGGCTTTGGTTGTTGTATGTGCTGAGTACTGCTGGTATGAGCGAAAATTGGGGAAAAYGGATGTGAAAACATTCTGAAGCTGCAGGAACTGTTTATGAGAATTGGATTCTGATTGAAAATCCCAGACATGGAAAGGGGACTGAAGTGCAAGAACTCTTAAGTTATATCCTTGACTGTCCAAGTAGCGTTTCCTGGCTGGTCTGTTGTAAAGGCCACAGTAACTCATTAATTTAAGGAAGAGTTGTCCATTCTGACCACCTCTGTTGTTCTGCCACCCATGTCTGAACAAACTTGCTCTCTTCATGCACCTGCCCACACTGAACCTTGCCAAGCTCTGCTCATGTGGGTGCAGTGAGCTCCTTCCATACTGCTTATTTTAAAATGTGAAAGATGTTTTGGGATCAAATATACAGCATGAGAATGCTCCTTTTTCCTCTCTTTCTCTGTCATGGTGAAGTCATGCCTCTCCATCCTTTGACCTTAGTAAGATAATTATGGTGATGCCTAATGTTGGGACATCTTCCAGGATTCTTGGAGAAGCAGCTTTGCTCCTTGCATCAGGCAGCTCCTATTGACTCTGTTCAGGCCAGGTCTATTAACTAGGCTGCAGGCAAGAGGATATCAAGAAATGCAAGGTGCTGACGTGCAGCTGCTTCCAAGGACAGGGACAGGACCAACCTGCAGTGGACAGGGACAGAGAAATGAAACCTGCAGGTATGGCATGCAATATTCTCTGCCAAACTCATGATAGAGCAGTCATGTAGTTCCAACAGTACATATTGCCCCTTGCCTTAGCCTGATTTTGAATAATTCTGGGAAAAAAATGACATGTGGCTGAAGCAACCAGAGTTCTGAGGAAGCTGAGCTGTTTGGGCCAGGCTCTCTGTCCCCTTGCATGGTGACTTAGTCTCTAGGATTGCTCCTYAGGATTGGGAGTTGCACAAAAGTGCAGTGGCCCTTTTCGTGTCTGCCAGAGCACGTGGCTGGGAGTTTTACCTGCTCCTTGGCTCCTGCTGGTTACAGAAAAAGTCACTAATATGGGAGCCAGAGCCAAATCTGATCCTACAACTTGAGCATTTAAAAACAAAACAAAACCGTAGCCTGAAAACCTCTTTGCTCTCAAAGAAATTCAGCAACAGTTAGATTTTTTAAAAAGGATATGCCTGCTCTGGGACACCAAATAATATGTTGGCCTCGACACGCTTGTCAAAGTCCAGTTATGGTTTTTCAGGAAGGTGCTAGTCCATGGCTCGAGGTGCTTGAAATCCCGGCAAAAGGCTCTTTACCAAAAGGTGATYCAAAGAACTGAAAGAAACAGCCTGTTTAGTGCCAAGCAGTAAATTTGGAAGGGCTAGGGATGCTGCATCATATTCCTGAGTGCMATCTACTGGCATTTAGCTACAAACTCCTTATGCACAAGCATGAGACCCGGGTCCCCAGTTGCCCTGCAGCAGGACCCTCTGCATGCAGCAGGTCTCAGTTGGGCTATTTTGGTGGCCATGGGTAGGTCCTGGGGGTATCCTACCTCTTCTCACCCTTGTTATGGTTTCTGAGATAGTGCCATGACCCGTCCCCATCAGGGAACCCGTTGTCACTAGCTATGTGCCCTGCTCAGGTGCACATGGGAACTGTAGCCAGAGAGCACAAGGACAGTGACACACAGCAGCTCCTTGTGCCCAGCAATGCTCAGGTCCCACCACAAAAGCCCCTGACCATTTTTTCCCCACTACTTAATTCTGTGTGTATTTCCAGTTCAAATGAAACCATGGTAGGACACGAGGTTCCTTTATTTGGCTATGAAAAAGCAGCAATCAGAGCTGATCTGCAGTCTCAGCATGTGATTGAAGTGGAGAAAAGAGCCTTTGTCTTCCCTTTCACTCTTTAGAAGTGACAGGGATGTATATTATATACATAACTTCAAGAAACCCTATATAAATGATACTAGGATTCAAAGCTGACTCTCTTTTAGGAATTGCCTCACTTAATACTGTGCATGTAGCTCTAATTTGGCATATGTGATAGTGTGATATCATGTGATATCATACATGTRATATCATGAAGATTTTTCTGTTGAACACTTTTTTTACCAGAGCCAGAGTAAACATTCAATGTTTCTCTCTGCTCTCATTAGGCCCTTCCTTGAAGATGGTTTGTAGAATTCAGATCCACTTTTTCCTATTTTTTTTCCTTTCTCTGGTACTTTTGCTTTATGGACATGACTGAATTTTTATTTATTTATTTATTTATTAGTGCTCCATATGCAATGTATAACAGCTTGTTTTGAATTCATAGCTCTTATTTCTCTCCTGCATCAGGCTCAGGCAGCACTGGCTCCTTGCAGGATGTGTTCCAGACACTGTGAGGGCTTTAGGGACTGTGGTGCTCACCTATGGCTCCAGTTTGAGGTATTCAAGCAGAATTTTGTTGCCTGAGCTAGGGCATAATATATGACTTTTTTTTTTTTTTTTTTTTTTTTTTTTTCCCACCACAATCTTATTACTGAAGATGTTGGCTAATGTTTATCACATTTCATGACTGATTATGTACATGGTTGGAGAGTTAATTTACTCCATAATTAACTACTTGTATATTTGCCCTTGCCAATCTTACCTCCCTGTTTTGTGGCGAGGGGTTCAGTTTTCTAACATGCAGCATCTCTCTTTCATTTGGGTTTCTGTTTCTTAACACAACGTGGCTTGTGGTTTTTTAGGAAGGTGGCTGATGCAGCCCTGTCCAAGCTGCAGTTAACTATAAATGTTAACTAAAGCATAGCTTTGCTAATCTTCATTTTTCTTTGCTGGATCCAGGTTGACTCTTTCCTTTTGTGAATGCCTGTGAGGTCTGTGCTTGACCCCTGCACACTAAGGTTTTCAAATGGCCTGTGATTTCTATGATAATTGGGCACAGTCTATGGAAGATATGGCAGGATGGCCACCTAAATTTTACAAAACAATTCAACAGTTTACCTTTTGTTTTGAAATTTATCCAATCCCCTGGCTTTTCCCCCATTCCTCTCTACTCCTTCCCTCTTCATCTCATTTCACCCAACCTGTTCTTCCTACATTTAGCTTTCAACTGATCCAGGCTGTGATGAGCCATCGCTCTTGCCAGCCTATAGCTTCAGAGGCTTTCTTGGATGTCAGTATTGCTTGGGATGCTTTCCTCCAAAATAAGTTTGCTCCTAGAAGACTCCTGTGAACATCAATAACAAGAGRTGCCTTGATCACTTTTATGCTTTGTAAAATCGCTGCTTGTTGTTTTGAAAAGCAAGGCAGGTTGTTGAAGAAATGTCAGTGTGCAAGGACTTATTCTCTCTTGTTGACCACATTAGGAAATTATCTGCTTTGTTTTATGCAGAACTGTGAAGTTGTTGCATGTTGCAGTTGCTGACTGAGTTTCCTCTCTGATTGGACATGTAGCTCTCAGTGAGAAATATTTGGGWTGGAGTTGATTTGTGGTCTGTGCGAGTTTTCCAGGTGTGTGATGAGACTGAAACAACTGTTTTCAGCAAATACCCTTTCTCACCAAGAAGATGCTCTAAAAATCATGGCTTTTAGGGCTGCCTTTGACCAAGCTGTTAGACCGGGTGTTATATGAACCGAAAGCTTCTCTAGAAGTGCTGTGTGATGAACTACAACAACTATATCTCCCTGGCCCAGATAGTGACCACACTCCACTGAAGAACTTTGTAGGCTGTGAGACAGTGGGAGGGATGCTTTCATGTCTGAACAGGTGGAGCAGAGGATGGTTAGAAACCTTCCAGTTACAGGAAATCTGAGTCAGGAAAACCATTGGATAAATTTAAATACATTATTCTAGTTTGCTGAGSAGACCATCTGGGTAAGAAGAAGGATATAAGTGTCTTACTGAGGGAAGAACCCCTTCAAATGGCATAGGAATATTCCTGAGCCTGAAAAATCTGCCAGACTTGAGATAAAAGGGCTAGCTTTGAAAGGTACTGATTTAATGTTTGCATTTCAAAAATCCAGCTAAGGAACATAATGTTTTTGAAAAGTCAGAAAAGATTTTTGCTGGTATTTGCCAGTTGTATGAARGAAGAGGGTCAGAAATCTCATCAGAACTGCACTTGATAAAGCCTTTGAAAGACTTTGGAAATAATCTCATATTTGAACTCTAATTCTGTAACATCTCTGCTTTAATTAAAAAAAAAAAGGAGAGAGAAAGGAATGTGAAAATCACACTGCAGTGAGGTTGAATAGACCTGGATAGGCTGGTGAGAAAATCTGGCTTCTAACTGGTTTTTGAGTCAAGAGTCTGGTCTTCTTCCTTGTTTAACCCTGAAGGTTGGAGTTAATGGCTCAGGGTGAGCCTTATTATCATCTCACACATKGGGTCAAAGAAGCATACAGAAAGGAAATGATTTCCCTGGGACCATTAAGTGGGCAAAAGGCAGRGACAAAAAGGAAATCCAGTTCAACCTTTCATGCAATCTRTTGCCATCTCTAATTCAGAGGGAGAAGATAACTTCTYTACTGTGAAGGTGACAGAGGWCAGGACTCCCCTGGCCAGGGAGGYTGTGGAGTCTCCTTCTCTGGAGGTCTCCAAACCCACCTGGATGCCACCCTGTGCCCCGTGCTSTGGGTGTCCCTGCTGGAGCAGGRGRRTTGGACTGGATGATCTCTAGAGGTCCCTTCCAACCTCAACCACTCTTTGATTCTGTGCAGATCCACTAAGCTCAGATAACTACTGTTTAATGGAATGACTACCATCAGTYGAGTCCTCTTGGTAAAATACTCGCCCGAGTACTCCACCTCGATCGCTCTGCTAAACCAAGACATTTTTGGACAAAAAGCAGTTGACAGAAAGGACAGCGAGCCACATATGGCTGTACTGTATGTCAGTCACACGAATCTTAATACATTYGGAAGTTCCAAATGCCTTTTAAAGCTAATGGTCTGTGCACTAATAGCTCCTGGCCCTGGGATCCGGGCTAGCAGCTGGTGCCACTAATTGGTAGCCCCAAGGATGAACACGTGTGCAGTGGGCAGGCGAGTGGATTTCGGGAGCGGCGAGAGGCTGAGGATCCCTGCCTTGCTAATTCTATCATTCAACGTAGTCTTTAATCAAGATGAAAAGTCAAGAGACCGCAAGGGGCTGACAAACAGCAGCTCTGCCCGGTGACTGGAGTCCAGCTCGCTCAGTCCTGACAGCCATTGCCTGCAACTGCCAGGCCAGCAACAGCTTGTAAAGCTGCCTGGGTTGCAGCTGTTCCTCTTCCCCTGTGGTGTCTGCTGGACAATGCTAGAAATAACAGCAGAGAATAATACGTCTGTCTCTGTCCTCTTTGGTGATGCAGGGTCTGTTGTTTGAGGGGTGGATGTCAAGTCGTATAAAATATCTGAATGTCTCCAGYGAAGCCTAGCAGGAATAAACAGGCTGCTTGACAGGGGAGTGTGATACCAACTAGTGCAGGCACTAGTGTCTCCCTTCCTTCTCAGTCTTTGCCTTGTGGGAAGTATCTGAAGAACAGCAAAGCCCTGTGAGGCAGGGCCACGACAGAAAGAGCAAGAGCGCTGAAATGGCTAAAGGAGATTGTCAGAGAGCTGAAACCATCAAGGAGATGCTGTGCATCACTGAGGCCAGTACACAGTGATCCAGTCTACATCTGAAGGGTGTTTTGGAAAGTTGGGTTGTAACTTGAGCTGTGCAAAGCTCTGGGTACCACTGGTTTTCTTGATGGCGGAAGGTTTTAAGGTATCCTTTGATGTCCCGTTTTAACCCTGATAGTCACAGCTTTGATATTCCACATGACACCTAATAGATAATCTGGAATGAAGCCATCTAAGCAGCATCAGACTTTCTTCCCTTGAGAGACAAGTCTCCTAGGCTTGGGAGCTGCAAACTCCCAACAGTGGCTGAGAAATCTCCTCCTGATGCTCTTCAGGTCATCTAGGGTCCTTCTAACCCCTGATTAGAAGTTGTTGTGGGTGACTCTAATGGCTCAGGTTCTGCAGGCCCCAATTCCCATCAGATCTCAAAGCTCTCGCTGTCTGATCAGAAGCTTGCTCTTAGTAGTTCCAGATCATACAGGGGAGACCAAAAAAGGCTCTTGGAGTGTTACAAGCAGTGAACTCCAGAAAGAAATTACCAACTCTAAGCATACTAATCATTAACCTTCCCACTATTTCCCAGAAATATCCTTTCCCATTACACTTGTGGTGGAGTCTGAACCTTGCTCCAGATGGCAGTGGGCTGAGGAGATAAATTTTGACTGCAGTCAGAGCTCAAAGATACATAAAAAAAAGGGAAATTGTGAAAAATTGCAATGACAAGGTTGTTTGGGCASCTTGTGATGTTCTAGTTTTAGAGAAATCCATGCCTAATGTGCCTGTGTGGTAAGGTAAACTAAAGACCATATAATTTTATTTAAACTTAACATAGAAGAGGAAAACCCCTGTCTCCTGGACTCCTCTTTGCTCTTTTCAAGCCTTGGGGCTAGTTTTCACATGTGTTGTTCAGTCACTCGATGTCAAAGAGTTTAGGATCAAGTATTTCTGAGACTGGGTTATTAAGAGCTTAGGGTTGTTGTTATGCCACATTCATACTTTTTATTTTTGGACCACAATGGACTGGTACAGTATGAACAGGAGTTCRTGGAAAAGAAGACCTACTTGTTCCTTGCACGTCTCTATCCTTTCTTTCTGCCTCCCTATCCTTTCTTCCTGCTGCAATGAGGATTCTTGCTCCCTATTTCTCTAGTAGTTATGAAGCTTGGGATGAGGGATGATAGCCCTTTTGAGAAGCTAGGCTATGTTTAGAGCTTGTGTCTCACGCAGCCACAGGAGAGCAATCTGCTGTTTAAAGCGCTGGGGTGAGCTGCTCATCTTGGGCAAGTCATGCAGAAGTGGGAAGTTTCTGACGGAGCTGGAGGCCTAAGAGGGAGTGAGAAACCACCTTCCCACTTTGCGTGGTGCGATGCTGCATTGCTCTGTGCCATGGTATGGGTGTCTTGGGGGGAGCTGAAATCCTGCCTTGGCTGAGGAACAGGGAGCTGGCAATATCTGGGAAGATCTGAAACTTTCTCTCCATTCCTTTATTTCTCATCTCTGTTTTTTTTTTTTTTCTTCTACTTCGTTTTCATTAGCATTTGCCACTGCAATTTCTCTCCCCTACTCCCTTCTTTCCTCTGATCTTAGCAAGCCTGTTTCCAAGCCTGGAGCATTTAGAAGTGTTTGAACTTAAGAAATATTTCCTGCTGTGTTTTGTGTGGTACTTGTTAAAAGGTTAGCTGTATTTTAATACAGCGTCATCAGTAGCAGTGGATTGGGGTTTAGAGCATCATATATTAAACATGTAAACACAGATATTTTTCACAATAGCCACTTCATCCTGCACTGTATATTAATAATGCAGAGAGTTCTAGATCATCTGTCCTTGTCATTGCTGCTACATATTGATTTAGTCACAAGGAGTAGCTGTTGGAGAAGAAAATAGGTGATGCTGCTCCCTGACCTTCTTCCTTCTCCTCCCTAATAAATCCTGTAGTTTTTTCACAGGCACCAACACTTCATCCTGACAGCAGTATTTTGGAAATGCCCATAGTGCTGAGTCTGGATGTAACCAAGCCCATGGGGTAAATGCTTTTGAGAAAGACTATATTACTGCAGATCTTGGTGATCCACTGGCTTGTATATRTGATTCTCCTGTGCCAAACAGGAAAACTTAATTCATGTCTCTGGTCTCCATCTCACATCTGTGCAGGATGCTGTGTTCAATACTAAGCACAGTCCTACCTGGGAAGCTCTATGATAATAGAAAGGACGTTGCAAAGGACCTGGATATTCTTAGTCCACCCCATGATCCTGACGWTGTAGTGCACTTCCACAGGATGACCTACATTTTTAAGACGATGTGGAGCAGAAGCGGCATATGTCTCCTCTTAACACCTCCTCCTGATGATGAGGAAGGTGGGAGCCGTGTTGCTCAGCTTCTTGCTCACGCAGCACCTGTTCCGATGGGATGGGTACTGACCCGGCAGCTCCTCTGCTCGCATGGGTGCATCCCCAGGGAGGATGTCTCTGCTGTCTCTACAGAAGTGAATCAGACCCCAGGAACCTGAGGACTCTCCTCAGGCACAAAAGGTATCTGTATAGTGCAGGAAAATCAACAATGTCTCTACTTTTCTTCAAGAAATTCAGGCTTCTCTCTTTGAGGTACCTGCAGGGGATGGAAGTGAAGTGGGTGGCACCCCTTTGTGCTTTTATCCAGGCCTGGTTCTTGTGGGTGATTTCACGCAGCATATAGAAGCAGAGCACGCTGTTGAAAATAGGCATCTAAGGGGTCTTGTCTCCTGCTGGCAGGCACAGATACCACCTGCTGAAATGGGCAGACTCTGGCAGCTGGCACTGTAATGCTTCACTTCCCCTCTTTCTGAAAGCTACGGTGCAGCATGCCTTGTTATTTCTAACATGGTATGGATAACTGCTCCTTTAGTCTTTTTGTTTTGTTTTGAGTTGATGGTAGAGTCAGGAGTGCCACTCGGGGGGATTTTGCCCTTGCTGATATTGGAGGTGAGTATCCACATGGAGCTTTGCTCTGTGTGGAGCAGACTAGAGGGGATTTGTGACTTTGGGCCACAATTTGAGAGCGGTGACATTGTTAGAGAACTGGTATGATCCTGACCATGGGTGCTTGCATACAAGAGTGCTGGAGGCCAGGCCTCAGGTGACAGCAGGAAGGGATGGGTGACTTTCTGTAGAGATACACGGTGGGACATGCCAGGATGATGAGGTCTGAGAGTTTCCCAGAGCTCTTTTTGGGCCCTATTATATTATAGCCCCTAGACTTATGTAATTAATGAGACATCCCATTCATGTGTTTTGTGTGAGTCACCCTAGTGAACAAAAATAATATCACATGCCTTGTAATGGGACTCCTGGTCTTCATGTTCCAGTGTTTGCTATGAATTATTTAAGTTGTCTGGCGTGATCTGAAAGTAGTGAATTCTCTGTGATTCTGTCTCTTTTCAGATGACTCAAAGAGTCTAGTTAGCAGTCTTGATACTGGTTAGGATTAGTCCTCAATCTGCAGAGTATGACAGCTTGAAAATATCTCCATGACCTTGTTCTCTACTTTCATTTAGTTCTTGAATACATTTTCCTGACCTTCCCTAAGCCTAAAAAMTAAGATGTGTTTTTCCATATCTCGTGTATTGTGGGTGCTCTAAGACTGAGTCCATCAGAAAAGGATGGACAGTAGCAGCAGTCACAGCAGACTTTTACTTGGGCAAGTCTGAAAAGTGTGTGCATGTTCCAAACGAATGAACAGGTCAAGCTTCTTCATGGGTGGGGAAGTTGGCAATCACTTCTATTTGTAGTAGGCTGAGTTTGAAACTTTACTTCTTAAAACCTGTAATCCTCTCTTTCTTTCTTTTTTTTAATCCTTCATGTTCACTTTGTCACTTGGTGCCTTGAGGTTGCATTGCCATCCCGGACTTTAAGGTTGTGTGAAGACATTCTTCTAGCTGGAGCCTTGGAACAGAAAGCCTGAAGGGAACTTTGGAAAGATTAAAGATTGCTTCAAAAAAAAAATGAATGAGAGCAGACAGCTGGGATTTCCCAAAGCGAAGAGATGGTGCACGGAGCCTTTCTGCTTTGTAGCAGCTCTGAATTTGCCACTGCCAGTGGCTAAAGGGGATAAAACTGAACATCTGCCATCTGTGASTTATGACCAGCAAGGGATGATCCTCCATTATTCCAGGGAATGAGACTCTGATGTAAAACACTTCATGCCCTGTTTTTACTGACATTAGAATGACACAGATGTGAGGGTCGTGCTTCTATTTTTAGGACCCCACTCCAGATTACAAGCTTGTGAGAGGCCAGTGGGAAGGAAGTCAGTGTCCCTTGAAGAAAATGAGTTGAGAGGCTTTTGTGGAAGCAAAACTGAAGAGACGAGTGCTACAGTGAGCGAGTTCTGGGGCTTCTCTCTCATTTTGTGCACATGCCATAGAGATTGCGTAAATCTCATCTGTGAAATTTTAGGAGAAAACAGTTTAGTACCTAATACCTTCCTCAGAAGGGTAGCAGCTATTAGGAATAATTAAGGTAACTGAGTACAGCAAGATAGTTTTATCATCTTTCCCTGAGTAAGAAGATTTAAGAACACTTGAAAAGCAGAGTGAATGCTAGTTTTAATGATAGCCTGAGATTTGGTTGTTTGCATAGGCCAGATCTTTGGAAAGTTCATTGCCTCTGTCTCACATTTAGGGTTGCAAAAGAGGACTGGAAAGCTGAAGTCAGTGGGGCTGGCCCGTCAAAGTGAGTGGTATTGATGTATCCTGAATGATGCCAACACTTATGGCTGAGATCATCTATCAATACTTGTTGGAGAAACTTTGAGATGGCTTTAATTGAAGCAGAGGACTATCAGGAAGGGTAATGAAAACTGCTTTTGCACCTCATCTTCCCTAGCATTGCTGAACCAGCCCTAGCAAGACCAGAAGGAAATAGCTCCATGTAAATRCTGGCCTCAGTCATCCTATTCATATTTCTTCCTGTCATTTTCTTGCTCCCTTTATTTTATTTTTTTTTTTTCAGAAAAGCCCTAAGCAGATAATCTGTTCCTTGCATATATGGCTAAAAGACTAAAAAATAATAATGTTAACAAGATTTGTATTTATACCTTATGTAATTTTTCCCAGTAGGGAAAAAATTGCCTTAACATCTACAATAGACTCTAAATGCTTCATCCGATAGATTGATGTGCTCTGTGAATTAACAAGTATTACAGAATGACTCTGCTATGCTCCCCTGAAAGCGAAAGAAACATATGGGGTATTACATGAAGAATATTTTTTTAAAAAACCAAATGACTATAAGAAGAGGGATCCCCCAAAGCACGATTGCTAATTCTTCCTGAGATGCAAAGTTTAAAAACAATTAGATGGAGGCACAAACTGTGCAGGCAAATCCATTTCCATGTGCAAAATCTTCTGTTAGTAATTGCAAATTGGACAGTGAATTGAAGTTCTCCCTAGTGGAGATGGGAAAGGCACGGAGACTTCTGCCCCTCCAAAATCTTGTTCGTCTCTGTGGTACTTACAGAGCCCTCATTAATGAAGTATTTAAGCATATTGCAGCCTCAGTGCCGAACTCCTGAGAATAACATTAATTTTACAGGCATAAACTGAAACACAGGAATTATGTTAACACTTACCTCGGCTTAGCTGTGCTGGGAGTAGCAGCCTGCAGCATCCCCAAACCCAGACCTGCACATCCACCCTGCCCTTATGGGCAGGCTTTGCTGAAAGCCCCATCTGCTCGAGCAGGCGGTAACAACAAGGTCCTTTGAAGATCCTTGGAACGTTTTGTCTTCCCAGCATCAGCCCTCAAGTAGCTCCTAAAACGTGGATATGTGGAGGACAGGCACAATCCCTGTGGCCCGTTTCCCTTGGACTCAAAATCTGCCCAGCAGCTAAAGCCCCTGAATTGCCACCAGGATGAATCTCAGAATATTCCACCAAGTGAACGGCACGGTCAGGCTGTGAGTTTGGCCTCTGGCCACATCTCGGTGGCGATCTTCTCCTGTAGAGCAGATGGTAAGTGCAGCTCGTTCAACGTTATGCAGAAGGTAGGTGGGCAATCTGGCTTCAAGTTGTTGAAACCCCAGGCTAAGTGGAGAGAGGGAGCAGATGAACCTGAGATCCTTGGGTCTTCCTGCCAAATGAGGAGCTCTTTGCTCCTTGCAGCAGTCTTGGACTCTGGCCTGGGTTGTGGATGTCTGCAGAGAAGAGAAGCAGGTTTCCCAAAGTGAGATGCAAACCTGCTCGGGCACAAGCCTGACCTGAAGCCAAATTCAGCAGTCTCACAAGGGCAGTGGTGCACTGTGGTACCTGCAGTCACAGGAAACTGGTACAGGTGACCTTTTCCAAACTTATATTCTCATAGCCATCTATCCTCTTTTGAGAGAAAGCTTAGACCATGGCTGAAGTGACTTAGGGATGATTTCCATCCTGTTTATGAATGCCCTCCAATCATGCAGGTAGTTGCATATTTTGCAGATGAATCAATGTGAAGAAAAAAAAAAAAAGGCCCTAATTAGCTGCACTTACTTTGCTTTTTCAAGCAAGAACAAAGATGTTTCAAGTGGCTCWGAGGTACTTGAAAAATAAGGTATCCAAATACTGTGCTTTCTCATCTGAATGTTTGATGGTTTCTAAAAAAGTCCCAGAATAACAGGACAAAACCAGAAGAGTAGTAAACAAAATGTTGGTGGGTTCACATTGGAAGTCAGGAAGTCTCACAGTGCTCCCCTGGATTGCTTTAAAAGCCAGGAATTAAAGATTCTGTCGTGTTCTGTAGTGTGGTCTATTTTGAAATCTGGAATATGTTTAACAGTAAATGTGTGCAGAAATGGGTCTGTGCCAGTGGTCTTTCCCTCAGCACTGACCTGCCCCAGTGCCCTGACTCTCTGCCCAGTTCCTCACAGCTGCTCCATCTCCCTTGCGTGCAAACCCTGATCCCAAAATCTCCCCCATCATGTCCTCACATCCTTCATGTGCTTCCCAGACTGTCCTTCAGAGCCCTGATACAGGCACTGGAGTAAGTTTATTCATGCAGGAATAGATATATTCAGACATACATTAGTGTTTGTCTTCCAGCTTAAGTCTTACAGGGACCTTGTGGGAAAGGAGGCAGAAGGGGCAGCTTGGCCAACTTTGTGTCCATGTTGCTGTCTCTGAAGGTCCCATGAATGTGCTGGTTCACTTTGTTGGTTATAGTGTTTTCCTCCTTGCCTTTATTTTAAAAGTTCAAGTCTTTTCCTAGCTAATCCCCAAGGAGGAAAGTTGGGGAAACTTTTCTCCAGGTTCCCTAAGCCAGAAGAGAAAGCAGCAGGTTTCCCCTATGGGAAAGAGGTCACAGGATGGATGTAGGAAGGTTCCACCTTCAGGAATGAACCTGAATGTTCCATGTGTTGAACAATAAAGTGTGTATTAAGAAATAGGGGAGAGTTTCCAGTAGAGAGAGCGCTGGTAGCACATCCACTTGTGCTGGCAGTGGATGTAACAGCAGCTTTTTGATGCCTTGTAGTCTTAGAAAGGCACAACATAAAATCCACCTAAATCCCAAAGCAGCTTTGGGCTATGAAATTAAGCAAGTCCAAAGATTGCTGTGGGGAGGGTAAACAAGGAGAGTCCTTCAAGGATATTTATTGCTGTAGAATATGTGCTTTTTGGAATATGATTATAAAGAATGTAAAATAAATTATTAGCAGACTGGAAATCAATTTCCTTCTGCACTAAGTTATTCTTGGTTGTGATAATCCTTCCTATCAATACTTTTAAAATTCAAAAATTGGTTAAAACTTTGTTCCTTGCTGGGAATATATGTCACTACAAGGTATTGGAAATCTTCTTTACCACCTTCCCATAAAGACTGGTTGACAAATATATGGCTCATTATGGGACTGGAAAAGCTTATTTATATTTTTCAAGACATGTTTAAGATCTCCTTCCCCCAGCCCACCTCTCCAACTTTGCCACTTTTTCTGCACTTTTTTTTTGTTGATTTCTAAAAGAGAAATAAAAAAAGAAAGAAAAGGAAAGCCCAGAGTAGGTAAGATTTGAAGAAATCCAAGGGGTTTGCACAGCGCTTGCAGGACAGTCAGCTACAGCTCTGTGTGTGTTGATAGTCTGTGTATTGCACGTGGTCCAATCCTGCTCCYATTTTGCCTCCAGTGCATTTTTGGTGGTTCAGTCCCTGTATGCTTGGCTAGGCATGTGCTGAATCCTGATATGTTTCTTAAGCTTGCCTCAAGATCAGGTTTTTCCATCCATAGAGACAGTAAGGCTGCAGTTGGGGTCCCAGGACTGGCTGGAGGATGCCCAGAGGGCACCTCCAACCTGCCTCCCTGGTGTTGCCCCAAGGCTCCAGGGTAGGAGAAGCTGTGGGTTGGTTGGAAGGGGTCAGCTTGTGAACCCCTGTGTACATCAGGCTGCTCTCATCTCTGCCCTTCACGTTGTGAGATGGAGGAAACATATTCCCTCTCTGCATGCTTCTCCATAACGAGAATTTTATGGCTCTGTGGGAGAAGGGGGATGGAGAGTGACTTTTCTGTAATTGAGAATCAGGTTCGATAACTTCTAAGAAGTCTATTAGCAAACTCATCGATATGTGGTAATTAGAGGTGCTCAGGTGTCTGCATATATGAAAAATGTAGTTTCTGCAAGAATCAGGTTTTCCATGGGGGAAAAAAATGATTTTAAAGGAAATGAATAGATTTTTTTCTGTTTGGTCAAGAAGATTTAAATGAAATATATCATTCCAGTCTAGTGGAGCCAGATCGAACTATCTTGGCACATTAAACCAAATCAAAACATGTCATTTCCAGTTAATTCAGCATTTCTTTGTGTTTGTCAGAGCTGCTCCCGTGGCCTGAGGGAGCACTGGATGTTCAGATGCTGCGTGCCCTCCTCTGCCCCCATAGCTCTGTGGCTGGAGCTCATCCCGTGCCATGAACCCGGCGCCTCATTTGGGCAGGAGCGGGTGCAAGGGCAGAGCCTGGACACGGTGTTTGTTTTGGAAGCCCAGCTGATGGAGAGGAATGCCTGCAGCTACATCTCAGGAAGGCAAATCAAGGCTTTTTTGATTTACGAAAACGATTCTGTTTTGTGGAGGAATGTTTCTAAACAAAACACATTAAGGCAATCAGATTTTCTAAATGATTATCCCCCTAACCTCCATTTGTCTTGCCCTTTCCTCAGCCACAGATTCAGTGTGCTTTGCTGTGTCCTGGTCTGAACTAGCACCGACCAGGCCAGGAGAGGCCCCTTTCAAATCTTTTTTTTTTTGGAAATTTTTATTTATTTTAGAATTCAACCACATAGGAGCTCTTTTTCTTCCTAATTCTGAAGGTGTCACAGATACATTTGTGTACAGTAGTTTCTGGGAAAAGGCTGGATTTCAGCCTTGAGTCCCACACAGAGTGATATGATACTTGAAACTAGGCCATTCACACCACTAGCAGAAGGTATCTAAGAGAGTCAGAATAAATAATATATGTGTATTTTAATGGACTGGTAACGTCAAACCCGTCATTAAGTCACCCTTTTTTTAAGTGAGTGAAATTCTCTGGTTTTCTATGAATTGGCACAAGTAGACATTGGAGTGTCACTGGAACTAAGCTGTGTGAAACCATCTACTAAGGCAAAGACTTTTCCTGCATGCATGATTTGTAAACAGCRGTTGTATTCAAGTGTAATGCGAAATGTCAATTGACATTAATCCAAACCTTGCCCCCGGTGAGGAGTAAAGCTCACAGGGGTTGCCCACAGATTTTGATTTAGTTCCCCAAATTGTGATGTTAAAGCTGTGAACGATTGGGATGGCTGACAACCACTGAGGTTGCCTCGGTTGATGAATAATGTTGACTTGCCTACTGGGCCCACTGGGTGCTGAGTGTGATTAAAGGCAAGTCAGAAAGGACTGTGTGGTATTAATTCTATAGAGGAAATCTGTTGCATTATTCATCAGATGTATACGGCTTATTCTAGGAGCAGAGAAAATAGAGAAGCACCTTTGGTTGTATTGTAACATCTGTGAGTACAGCTGGCTCTTTTTCTATGTGTTCCACTTATTATGTGCAATTTGTATGTTTTCTTCTCCTTCCTCAGTAAAAACCAGCTCTAAGGAAGAAACTTGCAGGGCTTGTTATTACCAGGGCAAAACTCTGACTCCTSTTGTAGAGACGGGAATGGCCAAACTCCTGTTCAGCCTTGGCTGTAATATCTGCTATCATCTGTCAGCCTTCACATAATCAGGTAATTTAATGTAATTCCTACACTCTCAATCGAGGCCGCTGAGCAGATGGCAGAATTCAAGCTCATAGATTTTGTGTAATGATGCAGCCGGATTCTAGAGCTGAGCCCCCATTCCTGCAGCTGCCAATGTGGTCTTAGCCCTCAGGACAGGGACGTGGCTCTGCTCACCCAGATAAGGGGTGGCCTGGGAAAGGGGGACAGCGAGAAGTGACCCTGAGCCCAGACCAGCTGCCTTCCTCTTCGCCGGAGCTGGAGCTATATCTTYGGGTATGAGCACAGAGGAAAAAGGCCAAGGGATGCACTGAGATTAAGTGGCATCTGTTTTTGTGGAGTTTTTATTTATTTTTTTTCCGGACATATGCTTTGAATGTTGTATTAAACCTAGATCCTCTCTGCTGGGCCACATGGTCAATTGATAGCAGCAGTCGGACAAAGACTTGACAGTGTGCCCAGCCCTGATGATAAATACTTTCCAAGTGATGCATAACCACCTTTGGAAAGCATCGTCATAGTGTGTCATAGCTGTGGAGCATCTAAGCTGATGAGAAGAAGCAAATAGATGTAAATGGAGGAGCATATATGGGAGGGTTTTTGTACGAGGCCCAGTCGGTGTCAATAAGTTTGGCCAAAAGTGATGCTGCATGTTTCACTTGCTCCCCCTGTAAAGAGAGAGTAGCAGCACTAACCTTCTACACAAAAGAAAATGCAAAGTTTATYCTACAGATATCCCTGAAATGCTTTGATTAAAAAAAAGGAAATTTTCAATCATTTTTCTTGTGCGAGATTTGAGAAGTGCTTCACACACTGCTGCTGCAGAAACAAGGCTGTGCTCTGGAAAMAGGGGAAGTTTTATGTGTGTTGCACATAGAGAAAGGCAGGCCAGCTTCTCCCAGGAAGCGTGGCCCTGACAGCATCCCTTGGGTAATCCCTTGGGTAATCCAGCCCAGCTCCAGGACTGGTCATTAATAGCTTGATCTCTTCTAAAAATCTGTTAGATCACCTATCCTTGCCAGGATTCCCGCTGCCTGACCCTTCTCATTTGATGCATTGTCCCTTTGCTTGGCTGAACCTGTCACCTGCTGAGGTCCTCTACTCGAAGGCTGCCAGGTGGCAGACCATGCTCATATGCACTCTTGCACCTGATTCTAGAGGTGTTTCAGGGCTTCTGTTAGAAGTGATGTCAAGTTATATAGCCTAGCTGCTCAGCACCACTTTACTAAGAGATCAGCAAAGATATATAGTCTTTTCATGCCTCCTCCCCTAGGAGGGCTGGTAGAGATTTCTCTTGGTGCTGCTGTGGCACCTGGGGAAACCAGATGCCATCAGAATTGCTGCTCCTAGGAAGCAAGTAGATGGAGGGACGTGGTGCTGGAAGTCCTGAGCAGGACAGTCCCAGGACGAGCTGTGTTTTCAACCAGAGACCCAGGCCTGCAGTGAATCTCCTTGCTCTCTCTGGGGTAGGATGTTCACTTCTTCAATGGTGCTGTGCTAGAAGAAACCTTGTGGTTAGCACAGATGTCCTAATAACTGTGGATGTCTGCTCAGTTAGAAGGACTGAAAGAGCCTTAAAAGCCCTTCTCCAAGTCCTGCACTGCTGGTAGTTGTCTCACAGTGACTCGAGACTTATAGACTAAAACATGCACAGGTTCATACCCAGGTATGGGAGATAGCACAGCTCGAGACAGAACGTGCTGTCCCATGACCATGAAGGACCAGTGAATGCCGTTCCTCCCTTGGTTGCTCTCATGTGAAACTTACTTTAGAGTTGGTTGGATATGGCACAAGGCCAGCTCATTACTGGCATCCACAAGGCCACTAATCCAAGAGCTAATTGGCACTAGTAGATTGTGTTAGTATATAAGGCATTCACTTGAGAAATAAAGTGATCCAGATCCTGATCAACACAGCTTGGGGTGCGAATGATTGCACAATCACCATACCCAGACATGCAACTGTGTGCTGGGCTGCTTCGGTGGTGACGCATTTGTAGAAAGGCTTCCTGGATGTCTGGCCAAATCAAGGGTGAAGTTGAGTTGTTTGGTGCACAAGTGACCCCAAAGTTTGCAAGCATAGGGGGCAACATTTAACCTTGCTGCTGGAAACACTTCCAAACAGGTACAGGGAGAGATGCATTTTAGCTGTTGGGAAAAATGACAGAAACAAGAAGGGAGACAAATGTTTGTGCTGCTTTTGTTGCATGGGTTCATGTTCTGATGGATGGTCCTTCCACTGCCTGGTGCACGTGGGTGCTGTCCTGACGTGTGTGTGGTTTGAAGACCAGAGGGCTGCCCTGACATCCCTCTTCCCCTCCCTCCTCAAGCCATGAAGATGCGAGATTAATTCTCAGCTGTGATAGTAATTCTCTCCTTGTGCAGGTTCATCAGGTGCAACACAGACTCAAGCTTGTCTGAACCTTGATGATAAGCTCCCCTTGTTAAAAGCCATTATATTCACTACTAGCTGAGTATAATTCTGACTGACTACTGCAGCTCTCTTCTGCATGTAATTGAATTCATATTCATCATAAAGCAATGAAAAATAAATTGTGTGTGTGTTTTTTCCCCCTCATAAAGCAAGGCATGCCGCTAGCTCTGCCTTCCCTGTAATCTTCCCCCTTGCAACTTATTGTCATAGAATTCATGGGAATAGAACGGCAGAAATAGCTTGTGCTTTTTTGACCCACCTAGCAGAAAGAGAGCTTTATTTCAATGCCAAGGAGGAATTGATTAATTCCATTGGCTTCAGGGTAAAGCTAAAGTCTTGGCTTAAGATGCTTCAGTACCGAAGAATAGTGCTTGCTCAGCTGCAGGCTGACTAAGATAGTGTGACTTGTGACTGCAGGTGGGTGGGGGTCTGTGGGTGGCAAAACATGCCAGTAATCTGAGTTCTGAGTCTAAAATCTTAAAGGCTGAATGTGCCTCCATGGGAGGTTTCCACATGCAAGCCTCCATAGCCCGTGTGCTTCCATCATGCAAAACATCCAAGTCCAAGGCAACCTGCTCATCCAGTGTGCAATGTGGGTGGCATCAGGTCAACAAGGAGGCCGTCAATCCCAATTAGCTGTCACCGTGGCAATGACATGTATTTGGTGCAGAGGACAGGGAGACGCTGTCACAGGCTATGGGGATCTCTTTCCCAGGATGCTCCAAAGGTTGCAAGGCATGGATGTGAGTGGTGCTCCTCCCTTGAGATGCTGTTGTTGGGTGGGTGGGTTGGTGGGTGCATCATGTTGGTCTGCTGGAGAAACATCCCCATTTGAAGGAGATGTCAAACCACTTGGTGCCCTCCTTTAAATTGTTTTTAAAGTCCTCTTGATCGGGCAGCCTGAAAAGGATGGATAAGGGTGGAAAGGTGGTTGACTGAGGCCACTGGCTCATCTACGTCTGTGTCTGCTTTTTGTTTGATAGGATCTTTGATAGGATCCAGAAAGTAGGAGCTAGTGGTGCCCTGTGAGTACAACTACTACTGCCTTGTAGAGGTTTGTCAAAAAGAGTTCTGATGGGAAGAAAAAGCAATATTTTCTGCAGCTCCTGGCTCGCAGCCAGTTGCAGGATCACTGCTTCTGAGACAGACCAGTGCAGGCAGCCTTGACACAGCATAATATTAATGGATTTTGTTCAAGAAAGGGTTCAAATGTCTTACCAGCTCATTATTAATTACAGTGAAATTATTAATTACATTTTAATATTGAAGGGCTTTGCTTTTGCAGTTTGTGAAGTTTACATGAGAGAAAGAAGGAAAGGAAGGAAGGAACTCATTGGCAGCAAGGCCTGGGAGTTGTGTGGGTATGCAAGGGCAGTTGCAGTTTGCAGCCCTCTGCGAGGCTTCCCCGCTCAGCCCATGCTCTTCCTTCTCTTCTTCCTCTCTGCACTTGTGGTGATAAGCATGTAAGTTGTGGTTGACAAAGAACTGTCAGCTTGGGCTGTGCTGCATAAGACTCTATTTCTGTCCTAATCCATGCTAGACTCACCTCAGGTTTTCAAAAACCTTCCTTAACCTTACCTGTGTTGGCTGCCCATGATAAAATCCCCTCTTTGTTGAAGTTAAGGTTCCTTAAAGTGAAAACAGTAGAGCAAAGTGGAGCAGGAATAAGTTGGAGGCTCCTGCGGAAGACTTCGATGATAGATGAAGTCTGGGCCTGTGACCCAGGCCTGCAGTCCTGCAGTGGAAGGTTAATACATGACTTCTCCATAAAACAACCCAACTAGCAGCTTTCTCTGGGGACCATGAATGCATCACCTTTGCACTGGCTAGCTTGATGTGACAGCTGAGGGAAGAGCTCAGGCTGTGATGATATAATTATAAATATAATTAAAGGCAGCGATTGTTAAAATAATTCATCTGTTTTCTGCCTTATGAGGGAAGTCATGAAGCAAAACCTGCAGAAGGGAAAGTGAAGCATGATACAGCAACCCTGCTGGGCACTTGACAGTCGTCTCTAAATTAGAAGTCTATTTTGATGGGTGTTCCTTGGAGTATCAYGTTATGCATAAATTTCTCTTTGCTTTCACCCTTAGTTTTGAGATTTTCTATAGTTCAGTAAACATTTGCCACTGGAGATAGGAGTTGCCATGCAGGATCAGAAAAGCGTTTCCTTAGGTCAGAAACCTGTCTCTGGTGGTGGCCAACACAGCAGCTTTAAAGGGGGACAGGGAAAGGCCACGGAGGAATATATGCCAGAGAGGAGGAGGATGCCATTATACACAACGCATAGCAAACAATATCTGCCTTTTCAAAGGTTTTTTTAAATGCAAATCTGTCAAAACATGTCTTCTAAAGTTCAGTGTCATTTATTCTTCATTTTACTGAAGAGGAAACTGAAGAATAAAGAGGCAAAATGTCTCAGCTGAGATCATTCAATTCATGAAAGAATGGGAAMGAGAAATTAGCTCTCCTGTGTCCCTCTCCAGTGTTTTATCCATTACGCATTACTTTCTACTAGTCCTTGTGTTTTCTGTTCATATGCAAGTCCCKCCAAAGCCATTACTTCTGCTCATTTCAACAAATGCTGGGTTTTTTTGAATAGCTTTTGAGATGGCRTGATAAGAACCGAATGAAGTGTTCAAGTGAGATCATATTGTTGGTTTATATAACAGCATATTTATATAGGCAACCAGATGTTTTGTTTGCTTTGATTCCTTTTTGTTGTCTCACACTGGTGCACAGTCATTTCTACAATGGCTTATGATTAGTTTAGACCCTAGCAGGAGGTCTAGACTCTTTTTAAGAAACATTGGAAAAATACAGGAAAATGTATGCAAGTAATGATTGTGATATCTTCCCTTATAACGGAAGATGGAGGTGGGCAATCTCCCCATCTTTCTTAAAAAAAATTACACTATTAAATGGAAAACGAAGTCATAACAAAAAAGGTGTCAGGGGAGGTTAAACATACACACAAATACAGATATTATTATGTATAATATGACTTTTAAAATACTTCCTTATTTCCTCTGTTTTGCCTAAAAAATGAAACTGGATGGTTGTTAAGGTCTTTTTTACAGAGGGCTTAGTCTCTATCTGTCAGTCCTTGGGTCTCACCAGCCAATCCCCCAGCTTTGTAAGGGCCTAGTGAGGTCCCTGTAGTGTCTCCAGCACTGACCAAGGTTGTCTCAGCCTTGGCTGAGGGCTAGTGGAGAGATGGTGTTTCAAGGCTGATAGAAAGAGCTGAAGAATGTGATCCAATAGTGTCCCTGTCCTACCCACTGGTATACAAGAACAAGACTTTCTGAAGGGAGAGGGTGACAGTGGCCACCAGCAAAACATGAAGGACTGAGGTCTTTTGCACAAGAAATAGTAAGGATGCCGGGGAGAAGGCAGGTCCCTTGACTGCAGATCAAACTGCTAACTTCTTTAGTTCCACCAGCATGAGTGGGACTGTTATGAGAAAAGAAGGTTTTATGGGGAGGGAGCTTTTGGTTGCAAAGGCAGCAGAAGTGATTTCCAATCACTGAGCTCAGCCCCGAGGGAGCACTTTGATCTAGCTCTGCTCCCCTAACCACAGTGGCATTTCTGTAGGACTGCAGTGCTTTGATTCTCCCTGAGCTGGCCTCTGAATATGACATCACACCAAGTATATAGAGGTGTTTATATATTCGAGTGTTATGTTAATTCATGAGCTGCCTGGTCAGGAAAGGAAAGGGAGACCAGAAGGGGATTTAAGACGCAGCCAGCTCTGAAATGTCGCACTGATTAAGGAGGGCATTTGTTCTTGCTGCTGAGCCAGGTTTCTGCCCAGGGTTTGCACTATAATCCTCACTTTGCACGTGATTTAACATGCATGCATTTTAGGCCAGATATTTTACAGTCACTTAATTTGTCCCACTTGTCAAATATAGGTTGTTGTTCTTTTAGGCCAGTAGAGAGGGTTCAGATGCCAGCAGGAACAACCCAGAGGAGCGTTTTTAAAGACAGTGCATCCACAGTRTAGGTCTATGGCCACATGAATTCTGCGGTGCTCGTGAGGACATCTTTTATTTCTWTTTTGTCATTACACTTCTTATCTTCCTAGCAATAGGACGCCAAGTAGAGAGTGACTACGGAGGAAATCCAAGATGAATCAGTGACAAAACTGGAATRAAAAAGATGTCTTCTTTGGACATTGACCTTCAAACAGTTGGTTCAGGTTAATCTTTAGGAGGTAAGGAGCTGGCACCTGGATTTCCCATGGACCATCAGGTAAGGTAATTTTTTATTTTTATTTTTGAAAAAGAGCCAACCTCACGCTCCAGTTTCGACCACACAAGATGTGTATCCCGGCCTGGTTCCCTAGCAGCAGCGAGGCAGCAAGCAGTCTTCCCACTGAACTACGGCACTGTTCAAGAACTAAACCAGCTCTTATTCTCAGATGCTTAAACTGATTGCAGCCATGATCTGCCTGGTCAGCCTCTGAATACCCTTCCYCTCACTTGAGTCATTTAATCACCACTGCCAATCAGCACTATTGAGCAGAGGAACAATACATCGCAGAGCTCAATCACCTTCGTAATCATCTCACTGTCAGCATATGCCTCTCCCTGGAGGGCAGAATTACTGACAGATGAGATGCTGGTGTKTTTAAGATTGAAATGCTCATTTGTATGTGTCTTGTGAGCACACGTATGACTACATGTATATCTACATGGGTATGTACATTACACTCTTAGAGATAGACTAGGTATAGGGAGTAGCATCTACTCAAGAGTAATATGCATTCAACAGCATGTACAGCTTCTTGAATGTCAATACAAGTTCAGTCAGCTGAGAAATGTGCTTAAAAGCAGCAGAGATGTTACAAGGCTTAGAGCAACACTGGTCATTGTTTAAATGCACTCAGTGGAGAGSGCTCACATGGAAATGAGTTTTGTATAGATCTGCTGGTCTCCTACTTTGCTCTGTATASAAATGGGGATATGTTCCTGTCTCCTCCTCACCATCAAGTTGTTCATCTACTCCTTTCTTTCTTTTTAAATTCAAAAGCATTCTCTGAAAAGTGTCTATGTGCTGCAAGAGACAGGAGCCTCAGAGAACCTGTTTAGCTTTGTGGAGATAGACACAGAGTCTTCAGGCCCTTGTGAATGCTCCAGGTGGGCTGAGAAGTATTCCTGCCCACTCTCCCTTCTTTCTCCATGTCCTTCCCATGAATATATTCTCTGAAAAAATAGTATTTCCCTGTTGAAATTTTAAATTGCAAAAAGAGAGGAGTTTTATATCCAAAGTTATTTAACTCAGAAATTTTCAATTCTGATAGCTCCGTATCCATAGCTGTTTCTGGAATTCTACTCAGCTTTCTTTCCCTTATTTCTCCTGATATGCATCAACCAGAGCCAGACCTTCTTAATCACTGTGCTCTGGAACAGCCTGTCTATCACCTTCAATAAATCCTAACTTCACTTCCAGGGAATTTACAGGCAGCAGTGTCACCTTTTAGTCCTGAGATGTGGGAACATGCTCCAGCCCTGCAGTGCTTGTGCTGGATGGTGTTACCAGCACTTGCTTTTGACCACAACCCAGTGCAAAACTGATAACATTCTGCTGTGATTCATCCCTCAAGAGGATAGATACTAATTATAATCTGCCTTTTATATATGCCACTAGCCTGTAATTTTAATCCCAGACATTTGTGTGTGTAATGAAGCAGTGCTTTTATGGCTTACATCCTGGTGTAAGCCTGTGATTTGTAACACGCTGGAAATATAAAATCGGTTAAGAGGGAATAAAAACAAAACAATAGCAAACTTCTGCCTTTTACATTTGGTATATAAAAAGTGCTGGGATGACATTAAAGTTTGCAAGGGAAAGCACTGAATGTGCATATGTCTAGACCTATGTATGCTTTTGTGTTTACACGCATAGGCAAAGKTAATTTTCAAAGTTCAGGTTTTCTTCCTTGATGCTCATCAAAGCAAATCTTCTTGATATCGCTTGATATGCAGTGAGTAGGATCAAATCAGAGTCAYTTCTGCCTTTGACAGAGACCAAGGTAGAGCATCCCCAGCACGTGGCTGCTTTGTAGACTGGTGCCAGGTGTGATTTGATCCTACCAAGCAGCCCCTGTGCCAGCATAACTGTTAATGATTGACTCATGTCATCAACTGTTGGATGGTTGAGCCTRTTGCAAGGCTGCAGGCCAGGAACTGGGCATCCCAAAGTGCCAGTCTGTGATCCCCTTATGACTTTTGTAGCTCTGGATGTGGGAAAACACCCATCCATCCTGAACAAGCCCACAATTTAATGGACACATGAACTAAATACATGTGCAAAGAAAAAAAGACATCTGCTTTTCTGGAGTCTATTTCTCTGAAAGATTATTCCTCATCAAAAGTTGAGGTGATATGAGATATTGAGTAGGCAGCAAACAATAGAAAAATAAAAAAGACATTTGRGAATGGAAGAAGAAACCAACTTTCCTTGGAGAATGACACTGAGGAGGAAAAGAGAAAGTACTGGGCTGGAAACAATCTATGTTTTATGTTTTAAAATAGCAGCAAAAGCAATAAGCTGTGCCTTTTGGCTGCTGCTTCAAGCAAGACCCTGTGGATGGAGGCTTTTCTCTGTAATGAAGGTTCTGTGATCTCACTTGCAGAGTGGCGTGATGTAATAATCGTGTGGAGAGTGGGCAGTTGTTTTGCATGGGTCATTGAAACCCTGGCTGGCAAAACGGATCATGAGCTATAGGGAACATTTCTGCCACAGTTCTAAAATGTCCGAGATATAGCAAGTTACTGACGGGTTTTGAAAAAACCCACAGTATGTAGTAATTTTTTTTTCTAGGTACAGTCACAAAAATACATCTTTTTTATCCCCTGTCTGATTTTTCATCCTTTTTTTTAATAACAGCCAAGACCTCCTTCCCAGGCCTTCATTTTTTCCCCTGTATTAAGACCCGATGATCCATTAAGGCAAATCCTATATTTCGAATTGCATCTAAATTGATGCAGGAACATGGGCTGCTTGCTTCAAAACCACTTCCATCCTCTTCTGCTGGCGATTAGATGGATTTTTGTTTCTGAAAACGAATGAGAATTTTGATTGTATGTGTCATTCAAACAGCAATCCCATCTTATTAAATGGTTCCAGACAGTTGGTGCTAGGAACATTCTAACAAGGACTTTCACATCGAGACTGGTGGATTTGCCAGCCAATTCCGTGCTCTCCATCAGGAAATTCTGGCTAGCGCTAAGTGAACAAACTGAAAAACATACGAAACAATGAAAATAAGTGTTTTATTATGTTACTAATATTTGAAGTGCTTTAGGATGGCAGCTGTTCGTTTCTGCTTAGTGCAATGCCCTAAGGAATAATGCTCTCTGGGCTCCTTGATTTCAATGTACGTGTTGGCATTGCAACACCATTCCTCTTCCCCTCCTAGCATCCCAAATGTTCTTAAAATCATGGAAGAAAGGAAGCCTCAGACAGAGTAAATGCTGCCTGAGACCAAAGGATAACATTTTAGGAATGCATTATTTTTTTTCCTTCTGAAACAGGCACAGATTCATCAGCCTAGATCCAAGGGAGGAGATGGACTTTGCTCTCTTCACTTCTACACACCCAGCCCTTCAAATGGATTGAGTAAAATCCCATTAAAAGTCCACCAGAGGGGGCAGCTGCCACTGCTTCATAGGAGTCCCAGGAAGCTGTAGCCAGCATGGCACAYGCTAATGCCATTATTTATAGCGCTATACCTATACTTATGTAAGTGGTGCTAATTAGGGGATGGAATTAGCCAACTGCTCGCGGCGGTATAATTGTAAATAATTTCCCTATGTTTCACTCACTGAGTAATGGTTTTCTCGAGGAAATACAAAAGATGAACTAATGATAATCTGGCAAATTCCAGCAAGATGACAAACATTAATTATATGGGATTACAATGTGATCCTCAAATTTAAGGCACTTTGGTATTTCAAGGCAGAGATAGATCTCCAGAATCAGTGGACTCTCTTTCTCGTATGCAGCATTTAATATTAATTTTTTTTTTTCTCATTTAAAATAAGAAAACCTTTCAACTTTATCTTTCAAGTCACAATCAATGACTTTGCAGGCTGAAATGCGAAGATTACTGACAAGACAGTCACTTAATTGTGTGTGAAAAAAATATGTATGGTGTCAAGCTTAATTGGATTTTTAAAGTATCCRTCCCTGCAGACTGCACCATTGCATGTACATGCATATAGTGTAGGTTTATTTGCATTTATGATTAGGAGTCTGTGYGCTTAAATGTAGGATGCATGATGTGCCAAGGTCCACTCCAGAAGAGAGTGGTGCAAGTAAGACTGGAATGCAACGTGTTCACTGAATGAGCTCATATCAGCAATCCAGACCTTATATTCAGTATTTTCAAAGGGACTGTTGTAACTGCTGATGATCCTAGGAAGCTCCTTTTAAGSTAATGTCTAAATTCTAGAATTTTCCAAATAACAGGGAAATTCATAATTATTAATAACAGGGGTTGCAGAGAGAACCCAGAAACTACATCTGCTCAGGAAGTAGTTTGCTCCGAAACTACATCTGCTGATGCAGCCCTATTTCTTCCTGATCCAAGCAAGTTTTCCTCGAGTGCCTCTTATCCCAAGCACTGCCTCAGTGTACCCTTCTTATCTGGGCAGATGTGAGTTATTGCTCATAGGGAAAGAGATGAAACTGGGTGCTAGGATGTGAAAGCCAAAGTCTGATTTTGAAATTTGAACTCAAGTGTGATCACCTGTGACCACCCTTATGCATTTGGAATCAGTTCTAGGCTAATTATAGTTTCCATATTTGCAGGAGCTGGTAATTTTGTATGTGATAACCTTTCTGTTTTTACCATATTCACTAGTTTTCCTCAAAAAATATTAATTGATGAAAATCACCACTGGAATGATTCACTAAAATGCACATAAGGAGGCTTTATGCACTTAAAGAAAGCACTAAAATGCGGAAGGAGGCTTTATCCACTTAAAGAAAGAGGGGATGACGTTCATATGTGGTGGGTGGAGTGAAATCCAGGGGCACCAGCAGCACTGCTTGGTTTCTGAGCGTGGACAGTGCCAACATGAGCTTGTGCACAGAGCCGCTTTGCTGACCATGCAATGCAATCGTGGGCATGCAGCAGCCTCTGATTCCACCCCGTGCACCCAAAGGACACTGATGCTTTATCATTTACGCAGCTCCTGCTCCCTGCAGATGCCGAGGTGTCGTGCAGAGATGTGCACGTGTGTCGCCGCCAGTGCGCCGGGGGCCGTGCGCTGTCGGCACACTCGTGGGAGAGGGCACAGGCCCTGCCCGAGCTTTGCTGCTTGTTTCCAGCTCCCGTGCAGCTGGCACAGCAATTGCTCCAAGTACAGATGCCCTGTGCATCGTCACCACCTTCCCAGCCATCTCATCATGCTCAATTGGCTTATTTGCATTGCCGTGATTTTGCTAAATACTGAGGATCGGTGCTCACRTTTCAAAGTATTTTTTTTGCAAAGTCCTATTGAGTTAAAAGCACATTATTGTTTTAAAAAGCCTCTGAAAATCTGCCTCTTGAGGTCTATCTGCGTAGATATAGGTGCAGATTTGGCCCTAATTCTGCTGTTAGTACTTGAAGTGAGGAGTAACTAGGTACAGACTGGCTGATTGCTTGAGGTTTACCCACAGAATATTTATCATTGTGCACTGAGAACGAGGAGAGCAAAACCCAGTCTCAGGAGCTGAGCATTCCAATTTGGAAATCATCACCTTATCRTTTGGATCACATCTATTCACTGAATGAAGTTTTGATTTTTGTATTTACCTCTGCAGCAGCTGAAACCTGGCCGTGCTGTGCCTGTCGTGGTGCTCACAGTGACTGCAGGCAGCCTATTTTTATACAGCACTAACGGGTGCTGCARTTCCCCTTGGCTCTGCACCAGCCCRTTTCCCAGAGCCCTGCTACGTGTTTCACAGCTTCCATCTCCAGGTAAGAATCACCGTGTTATTTCTGCCTTCCTCTGACTTTCGAATCAGTAAAAACATCTCTTACTGCGGTAAGCTCAGCTCTCATAATTAAGTGTCAGGGTTGATTTTGTTCCAGGGCTGCAACCCGAAGTTGCAGYGTGTGAACAACTCTTAGTGATAACTTTTGTGATTTATTCACAAGTCCCATATAAGCCACCAGACAGCTGGCTTAAATGTAGGTTACTTGTCATTTCAGGATTTTTTTATATAGAGAGAGTAGATATTGCATTAATATGCTTACTGTACTCRGCCACATCCTTCTTTTCAGGGGAATCGTTTGCAACTGCTCAAAGTGGAAAAAAAAAATCCATTTATGGTTTTACTTCCATGCTGCAGCCCCCAGCGCCTCTTCAGCACCGTCAGGGCCTCCTCCAACACAGCRTGCTGCCAGCTCCTCGCAGCCCTGCCAGACTTGGTGCATTCAGCCGAAATCTTCTGTAACCGGCGCCTGCCACCAGCTGACCTGCCGAGAGAAAACCCCGGGAAAAACGATTCTGAAGTTTCCCAGGAAGGGTAATGAGATCTGTGTTGTTTCCCTTGCCCTCACAAAAGCCTTACAGCGATCTCTTCTTGCAGAAGCTCCGCTTTGCTTTAGAGCAGGGGTTTAAAATCTTGGTGGAGGACTTTCCTTTCCTTCTGTCTTGAAACCGTGCCAAATATGTGCACTTGCAGGCCTTTGGCAAAAAAAATGCAGTTTGGGAATAATGAAGCCTTGCTAGGTCTTTGTTGCTGAAAAAGCTGAACTCCTGATCCATTGGCCTGGAACATGCTGAAATGCAGAGGATGGAGGATCCCTTCTACCACAGGGATGCTGCAGGCACCAAATGGGCATATGGAGAAAAAGCTTTTCCCGGCTCCTTGCTGATGCTCAGGTAGAATGAAATCCAATGTTACCTGGTTCCCTTTTGCAGGAGATAATGCCTAGGTCTATGAAAAGAGCATAGGAAAATGGGAAAATGTACTTTGGGGAACATGACCGAGACAAGAGCTTGGTGAGCAGGAAGGAGAGGAGCAGGGTTAGAAGCTGGCTGGGGAGGTAGGGACTGGCTTGGTGGACACTGGGGCCAAGAGCAGCTCTTAGCTGCCGTACGGAATGTGTGTGAAGGGCGTCCTGAGCAGGGTGGTGGTGTTTTCAACTCCCATTCCTGCATTTTGCAGCCTGGGAATAAGTGCAGGATGGCAATAGAGATTCAGGCCCAAGGTTGCTAAGTGGATGTTTTCTTCAGCAGTTGCTCTGAGCCACTATGTAGTTGAGGGAGGCACTGCTTTCCATAATTTTGAGCTTGTTTGAGCCGCCATACAGGATAATATTTTATTATTTGATAATGTGTAGATACAAACCAGGATGTTGATTCCTTATTTTACTCATTAGTATTTTCTGTTATCTCCTGTATCCTTTCCTTTGCAGTTCCTTTCCTTGTCTTGTGCTACTTTAACCATGAAAGTATCTAATCCCTAAACTGATTGAGGCTCGACCTGTAGCTAAAGGAGAGAAATGTGTTCTCCAGAGCTATCAGTTTGTTATACATCTGCTTTAATTGTGTTTATTTCTGAATTAGAGAAACCAATTCCCTATGGACAGAAASTGTTGACACTAGCAGAGCATTTAGCTATCAAAATCATGTACTTTTTATTGTTATATATTATTTACTAGCTTATATAGCATCTTTAGCAAGTGCTGCCGCACCGTAATGAATACCCATTAATTTTGCATTAATGTATGCCCCATCAAATATGTGCTAGAGAGTCTGGCACGGGGTACCAGCTTGCGCTGACCTTGGTCGTGCCAGTTAATCACCTGGTAAATGAACACTGTGAAGTGGCTTGTGGAATGATATATACCTCAAATGATGTTGTGAGGCTTAATCAATTCATAACACTCTGAAATCTTCCAGAAAAAAAAAAAAAAAAAGTATAGTCAGAAAGCAGTATTTATAACAGGAGGAGGTTTTCTGATAGCTGTTAGTACAGTGGACGCTGAATCTCCTGATTAAAGGCCGAATGCTTACAAGGGAGGACTGAAAATCTGCAAATATTTACTTATCCTTTTAAAAGCTCCCGGGATTTTCCCACAWAGGAGAATGCCTGGCTAGGTAGAGAAAGGGGCAGGCAGAGGCACTGTGCAGTCATGTTGGCTCCAAGAGAGGCTTGGGCAGCTTGAGACAGATTCTAGTCAAGCTAGAGCTGGTAGCCCTGCACGAGGAAGCTGCAGTCCTGCATTTCTCAGATTTGGCCCCTTTTCACACAGCAAAAATAGTTGTAACTCCTGAACGGATATGCTAGTGGAAGGAGAATTTAAAATCTATTTAATTTACATGCAGCCAGGAGGCTTGCAGGGATGGAGCCTGCGGGTGAGTGACTCGGTGCACTGCAGGGAGGCAGCACAAGTGGGGAGCTCGTGGTGGGGTGCAGAGCAGACGAAATTGTGGTTGGAGAGCGAGTGGCTGGGCCATGAACGCGCTTGATATGTTCATTGACATTTGTGAGCTGGAGTCTCGGTCGGCTGAGTAGTTATGGATTGTCTRACGGGCTAATGAAAAAAAGTAGTGTTTATTTCACTTTGGTTTATGGTCGTTTTTACTAAGATTCACTTTGCGGCAGCAGTGTGTTAGGCTGCTGCTACGGTGTTTGCATCACAGAAATAATGAGACGGTATTTCACACTCGGGAAGTGCTGCATGGCATCCTGGCCTGTCTGAAWGCCAATGTAAAGGACCCATTAACCCCTGAGGGGGAGCCAAGACTTATTCTCCAAACCCTTCAATGAAGGGCTTGTATTTATTGGAACCTGGGAAGGTTTCCAAAAAAGGTATGTTTCTGCATCACTCATCAGAGAGTCAAAATTATCTTTTGGCTCCTATCAGCAGTCACTGTTGAGCTGCAAGAGAAGAGGATGAGGGGTGTTCCAGCATCTACTGAACTGGAGCAAAAGAGATATTGGGGAAGCAGAAGACTTTGGGAAAAGGTGTTATGGCCTTGAAATTTTCTCCCCCCCTGCTAAATTAGGGCTAAATTAGGGCTCATCTACTACTGCTGGGGCTGCAACAGAGCAGTCCTGGGCACATCCTCATCCTCGTGGGAATAGAGGAGCCTTAAGCTGGATTGTCCATCCATCACTGTCTCCTTTGGTTTTGTTTCACAAACTCCTGGTCCAGAACGTGTTTTAACAGTGTCCTTTCTACCCAGAGTTGGATTCTGCTTCCCTTAAATGTAGAAGCCATGATAGCAACACTGTCTGGATCCAGAGTTGGATTTGGCTGACCTTAAACATAGAAATCATGATAGCTTAAGGATTGTGGCAGGGWATAATGTCCTCTACGGAGCCAGCTGCTATAGATGGAAAACCAGAGCAGCTTTCCAAGCAGCTGTGCTATTGACTGGTGCTGGCTGCGGGAAGGTCCCACAGCACCGGGCATCCCTGATGCCTTGTTYCCACCCTCCCGTTCTCGGCTTCCATGGAATGTTCCACAGGGAGATGAGTCTCAGACTTGCGTTCGCATTCGCACCTCCTTCCCCTCCACGCCTGGCCCACTGAGTCGTGATGCCTCGGGCCCCGGAGGCTCTCCCACTTCTGCTCTCACTCTCCTCATCCATCCCTTTCCCCCTCCTGCTGTGCCACCCGCCTGGCTTTAATTGCTGGGTACGGTGGCTGCCCACAYGCTGGCACCAGTGAGGAGCTGCAGCGTGGAGCAAGCGCTCCATGAAATCCTAAAATATTCTGCTCTGTTGCAGACCATCTCCTTTCTTCCCACCAGCTTCTTTCACTCACTTTACACCTGTTAGGCTGCCGCTGTTCCTGATCTCACAGCACCTCGCACTTCTCCCTTCGCTTTTATTCTCATGGACTGTCACATCTGCCAGGGTGAAATATTCGTGTCTCAGCAATGGGGAGATTTTGGAAAGTCACTTTTGTCAAAGCAGTGCTGCTGAGATGAGCCTGTTTCCTTTGTGGTCTCCTTGGGCTCACCTCTTCCTCCCACCTTGCTCTGCCACTCACCATCTCCTCTTAAATTAGCATTGACTTTCTGACTCCCTGCATTTCCCGAGTTGTCCATGCTGTCTTAATCTCACTCAGGTGTATTTGTTTATGAGGAAGAGAGTGGCTGGAGGACGTAGAAAGACACAGAAGAGAGACAAGCTGTTTAAGACGTAGCCTAAGTAAGCTCCGTTCCTGAGCGTGAGCGGGTCCAGGACGGAGCATTCGTTTGCATTGACTCCAGCCTCTGCGATGTAGAGAGTATTTTATTTTTGGAGCCATGTCTGCAGGCAGCATAATAATGGGATAGATCCTGACTGTGTAGACATCCACACAGACACTGTGCTGGTGGGCACATGGGAAGAGCGAGAGCAGAATAGATGAGACTAGCCTAGAGTAACTATCAGTCAGATCCACTGGAGGCACCGATTTGTACTCACCAAGGATCCAGCCTGTGCAATCTGGTTGAACCTTAATTTCTGCTCAGATTCCACTTTCCATTAGCACTCCGTGGGCATTGATTTGACAGGAGGAATTTTTCACTATCATAAAAAAAAGCCGTCAYGTTTCCGGGGAAGCTACCACGTTCGGCTCATCTGCACACCGCACGCACTCCCAGACTTGCACAGAGCTTAATTTTGCATAATCGCATTGCTTTTTAACCATGGCAATATATTCAGATCTTCGGACACCTGACGGTCCGACCCAGCTTTCCAGCAGCTTCCCTGCTAGAAAAGCAATTATATTTGTCAAAAGGCACGTAGCAGAGAGCTTAAAGGAGCCTCAGGCCTACCGTTCAGTGGAGAGTAGAGAGCCTTTCGAGTTAATCATTGCAGAGAGGGCATCTTGGCCAAGCTTCCCACCGCAATAGAGCTCAGGTGCTCAGGAATGATTGTAACCACACCGTGCAAAGGATTATGAACTTTAACTCACTAATGGGTGACTTGATCAGACTGTATTTCACTCTGTGGTGGTGAATCTGCTTGTTGAGATGCATCAAGGTCTMGTGATGAAATTCTTTGGCTACATCAAAAGAAGGCAGAATGTACCTGGTTGAGCAGAGGAGGAGGGAAGGATATCTATCCTCTTACTACCTCTCCTGATAAGCTGCTTTTCTGTACATGAAGTTCTGTGGTTCCACTAGCATCTGTGAAAAATCTAACTCATAGTAAACCAGAATCCATAATTCTTCCAAGCTTCCTGCTCAGTTGGGACAGCTCAGTTGGCTGTTTGATCTCCTGCACTTAACATCTCTTTTAAAAGACATCATCTCCACATCATCTCCAGTGAAATAATCATGACTATCAATAATTATATTGGTAAATGAATAATCTCTGTTGTTGGATCTTGTTATACTTCAGACTTTGATGCCCGTCTCTGTACTTTGAGTGAAGACATGTGTGGTTGACCTCTGCAAGAGACAAAGGAAGAAGTGATCCCACTTTGGGGGTAGAAAATAAGGAAGGTGGCCTTTTGAGGCTCTGAGCCTCTATGGTGAAGTAGTTAGATGAACACTATGTCTAAGTCTTTATATTAAACATTAAAAATATCTTGTCCTATGAGAGAAAAAAGGAGCTGCCACTAGGCTGAGAAAGCCTACTTTTGGGGAAGAAATCAAGTAGCAAAAAGCAACTGTCTCCAATTAGAAGTTTTTGTAGAYACTGGAAGACCTCCTTGCTTTCAACATGATATAAGCCCTMTATCACTTCAGTTTTGAGTTTTGTTTCCTGGATCTCATTGCTTGACTCATTCTGATGTGGGAACCTGTCATCAGTCAAAGTTAACCAAATGTCTGAAAGCGCGTTCAGAAAGTACAGAATGTGGTCCAGCTGCTGTAGTCCCGAAGATAAAATAGACACCACAAAAGTGTGTTCTGAAGACTTTTCCTAAACAAAGAACACACGAAATTATGAAACTGAAACAACTAGCTGCCCAAGAGACATTTTCATGTTTACCTTCTATGCACTAAAATGTATAATAGAGCTTCTTGAAATAGGCTGCCTTTCTCCTCCAGCTATTCCTGATGTGTAATAGGGCTCATTTGAATTGGAAAACAGGAAAATCTTGGAATCATTCTAGACATGATCTTGGGGATTTTCCAGCAAATTCAATTTATTTTGGACTTTGTATGTGGGCCTGACTGAGCTTTGGAAGGTTCAGAAGAATTTCTTGGAACCTCTGTGACAGATTTTTATCTCTGTTACACCAGTAGGAGCCTGAAAAAAGTTGTATTTATAGCAGGAGTTTTGCTTCAGAGCTACATCTGTGTGCATTAATTGAGATCACACTCCAGCTCCATCCCTAAATGTTTTCCTTTTTCTGAATATGGATAAGAGAGATGAGTCAGCTGTGCTCTGCATGCTCAGGTACCATGGGGCTGATAAATGGCAGGGATATTAACAGCGAAGTGTGTCTTCAGCACTGTGCTGGTGACCTTTCCAGTAGCTATCACACTGCATAGACAACTTCTTAAATGCAAAGTAATATCTTTTTTTTTCTTTTTCCACTGAGCTAAGAGGTACCAGAACTCTGACAAACATCTGTTTCATTTTGCTCTTTCAAATTTAGCTCAGATAATGGGAGCTTTCGCATAACAAAGAAGAAGCAGCAAGAATCCCCATGATTTGCAAATCTACAGAGATTTAGTCACTGGGGTATAAAATCACAGAGCCAGTAAAGCCCTGTGCCTATRCAATTTTGGCTGGATGGGTCATTAGTTTAAGTGGCCTGAGCTGCTTTTCTTATAACATATGAATGGCAGCACGTTTATTTATCGTGGGTGGATTTGGTTTCCCTCCCAAAGGGTCCCATCTCACTATTTGCACTGGACGAGGAAAGAGAGATATTTCTTCAGCTGTGTGAAACTCCTTTAAKGACCAGCTTCGTTTGCTCCATCCCTCAGCTTCCTTGCAGGCCGACAGTTTTTGTGGCACCACTGCTTCCAGCTGGAGCTAAATGGCTTGTGGCGGTGGGAGAGCTAAATGTCATTGCCTGTGTCACTCAGTGACACTGCAGCTCCTGCTACGGGGACTGCTCTTCAGCTGGTGGTTTGCAAGGGAATCTCAGGGCCGCGTAAAGGATCATTATTGTAAAAAGCAATATGCCCAATTCCTTAAAGTGCCTTTAAAACACCTGAGCACCCAAATTGAGAATTGCAACAGGGATTCCTTCTCTCTTTGCTTTTGCAAATAGTTGAGAATTTGGGGGTCTGGTTCCTGGCAGGCTCAGTCCTGGATCCACAGGGTGAAACTCCCTGGCACAGCAGCAACCAGCCACCAGTGGGACTTCGTGCTGCTCTTTGGGTTGACTTATTTGTGCAGGATTAAATGCAAACTGCACAGCAGGGGCTCACAGGGTGGGTAAGAGCACAGGTTTTTTTCTGCATGGGTAGGAATACCCACAGATAGGAAGGAAGTGCTATTCTACCTTTGCAGACACCTTTGCTTAGGGTTTTGTTGACTTGTTCCATCAATTCAGTACAGCCTGGGACCTGTGATAGTCCTGGGTCTATCAGAGGAATACACTGGGCTTTCCCCTAATTGCCTGAGCCGTATATATATGGCTTAAGATTTGAAAGTGATTGGTTATTTACTAAAGCTGAGCAGGTGTTCAGCACAGGGATTTATCTTCTGTGYCTCTAGCAACAGATGCATTGAACTGTTTCCTAAATCCAGCATTGCAAGCTTTGATCTCCTTTTAGAGATCAAATCTAAAGAAGARAACTTTGTTACTAGTGCCCTGTACTGTGGAGTCCTACTGAAGGTAAAAGGTGGCTGGAAGTCCTTCCAGGTGACTGATTTCTTTAGTGCAAGTAGTGAAGTATTACTGGTGAAGCACTCAAATAGCAATTCTGGAAGACTGTGCAACAGCAATGAAGAAGATCCTGTGTATTTTATAGTGTGAGGATGGATTTTGCACAGGTCTGTGCAGAATTGCATCCAAATTGCCCTAACCGGAAGGTACAATACAACCAAACCCTGAGTGCAATTGTTTGTTTGATATGCTCATCTCTTCTTGCAATCAAGTGTTTCAGCTGATCACTCTTAAAAGTTTATTCTTGGTAAAGATATTATGCCAAAACACAGTCATATGTATTTGTGAATCCTTTATATTTTTTTCAGCAAGGGGATAACTCTAGATATCACTATAGTCTCAGAGCAGCCAAGGATTAATATCCTTTGCTTCAGAAGCACAACATGCAGGWGCCCGTGGCCATGCCTGCACTGCCTTCACCTGCATTTGGTGTTTCTTCCTGCCTTGTGAGGTAATCTTTCTCAAGTAGGAATCTGGTTTCCTTCTGCTGGCACACTCCTGGGTCAGTTCATTGCGAGCAGTGATGAGCAGAAATGTTGGCTGCAAACCTGTATTTAATTCCAAAGCATCAGTGAGAAAATTCCTACACCTCCCTTTCAATCCTGCACCACCGTGCCTTCTTACTCACATTTTCAGCTGCAAATACTGACTTTTTGATTGTTACTTAATGCACATGCGTCTGCTTTGGCAAGAAGCATCCTGCCTGAATACATTCCAATTGCCACACTTTCAGTGGCCTTTTCTCCACTGCAATTAGAGGGGCAAGGTTAAATAAACATACAGCGGAATTTCTGTCTGCTTCCTTCCAGTGGTTTTTGGACGCTATGTATAGCCACTGGAGACATCTTTCGTTTAGCTYGGAACTTCCCCAGAGGCTTTATATTAAAAACAATAATAATAAAAAAGCCGTCTTAAAGATACCATTCCTCAACAGCTCATATTGACTTCTTGCTTTTGGCCTGAAATCTGACTTTTCTATATCCTGTTGATTTTTTTTGTGTTGAATCCCACGGTGTTTATGGCGGCCAAGACGAAGGTGCATTGGTACTAGCAGGAACATCTCAGGCTGCCCAGTTCTGTCTCTTGTGGTTGTGGATGACCTCTTCAGTCAAGCTTATTTATGAAACTTTCCAAGTTTTTTTTCAGTCTTCCTGCTCTAGATTGAAGACCTTTCAAGTCCTCTTACTGCTGGGATCCTCCTACCATCCAGCCTAAGCGTATTCTCCCCATAGGCCAACATTGCCAATTTGTTCTTGTTGCCATTGTAACTGTAGTGAGGACAAATGTTAAATTTAATTTACAATCTGACACTGCAGAGAGAAGCAGCCACACAAACAGGGCAGAAGGCAGGACGAAGTCATCTCACCACAGACACCTGCCAAAATGCACCGAGGAGCTGGTGGAGAACAAGAGACCTCAGAGCAAACTCCTTGYGTAGAAGCTTTCATGTGGGAGAAGTGCACAGTGAGAGTGAAAAAGAAGTTTATTTTTAGTGTTTCTGTTGGACTGAATCCAGAAAGCCAGATGATGCACCTTCTGATCAGTAAATGTGCTTTAAGTGGCATTAGCAAATCCACATGTATGTCCAAGGAGCTGTGTTTCCTTTAAATTCTCCTAATGGGAGCTTCCAGTCTGAACGACTTTTAGTGAGTACATCTTCTCTACAGATGTGTGCAGCATCACATCTGCCGTATAATTTAACAAAACCTGAAGAGTTGGGATGGGATGGATTCATTTCTTTCTTGTGTGTTCCTAACAAAATTAAACAGGACAGGTTCTACCTTGGAGCTACCTCGTGCAACTGGCTAGTTAAGCTAAGCACTGTGTCATGAGGAGGAGGATTACAAGGAGAGAGCTGAACCAGGATCTGACCCTTAAGGTGGCTGTAGGAAGAAGATCCCACAGTCTTTAGACTGTAAAACACTCGGCTTAGATCTCAACCAAGTTTGCACATTTTTTTTTTGCAAGAAGCTTTCTAAAGAAAACCATGTCAGTTAAGAAATCTGACATAATCGATGTATTAATAAATACATTGCTGTCACAACTGCTACTGGCATTCAAGTCATGTGCTTAAAGACCAACTTCTTGCTGCCTTCTTCCTTCCCACTACCACCCTACTCTTTTCAGTACCATATGTCTTGCTGTTATGTTATCTTCTATACTTTTATTATTTTTTTTATGACTATAGTTACTGATCTGCCATGGCCAGAGCATTCTTAGCACGCAATAAAGACTGTGCCCTGCAAGGAGGCCCTGGCCTTCTGCAGCCCTCTGGCTTCCAGTTACTGTTTTGTCCCTAAACCTCATTTTTTTCCACAGTTACCTCATGCTTAGCTGATGACTAGATCTGTTTCTAAGTTYTCCTTATCCCAGCTTCTGTGTTCTGACCACCTCTTCCTATTCAACATATGCCTTAATACCATCTGTCTGTCCCCATGTCTGCTGTTCTACTGCAACAAGAGCCTTTATTGCTCCTTTGTGGCAATGTCCTCAACTACCTCTTCCRTCATGTGTAATCCCATAACCATCTTGCAGCACATTCCTGAAGTTGTACTCAGCTCTGCAATTTGCTGGCTTTTCTAGAAGGTGCAATTAATAGTCTGTGTTTTTGGCCACCTTGGGACAATTCTCCATTGCCCTGGGATATCTACCTACCTCAGCACTGATTGAACAGCCTCTGTGCTTGCTATCATAGATCCTCCATGGGTGTCTCTGGGCTGTTGCCTGTTTTCCTCTCTGCTCTTTAACCTGTTCTCCAGCACAGTTGCTGGAAGCAGGTACAGCAGGAGACCACAAGTCTTAGCTCACTTAGGAACATGGTATAACCTCTTTCCCAGTCTTAATTTTCAGCTGAGGCAAGTTCATTTCCCTGGCAATGACAGAGACATGGACAAAATCCAAGTTCTCCTATACTTAAAGAAAGATGAGAACTGCTGTCTTAGCTGGAGGGAGGAACTTTGGGGCAAAGCCAGTTGGAATGAGGTGAAAACTAGGATCTGCCACCAGTGAAGAGATTTTTTGGCGAGTTTTTCTTAGGGCTCTTTCTTCTGCCATCTTTTCTAAGTTATGCACACAGCGACGTACAAGTGCTTCTGTGTCGTTGTTTACTACTTAGCCAGTGACAGGGGAAGTATTTCTCTCCTCCTAGGCTACAACTGCCAACAGTTAGCCTTCAGGAACATAATGACCAGCCAGTGTGAAGCTGTTAAAATTACCTCATAAATAACTCTTAATGCCCAGAGAAATAGGAATTGCTGTTGCTCATGGATAAATTACTCACTGCCATTATGGAGCATTAAACCATGGCTAATATGGAGGTCTCCATAGGGATTTCATTAAACACCAGGGGTTTCCTATGGATTTAACCATCAGGGAGCAATACTGCTCTAGCTGCTTGTCAACTCTACYGGGCTAGAGGTAATGCACTTCTGCACAGGCCTACCAGGGCTGCTAATGGACCAGGGAAATGCCTCTTAATGAAAAAAAAAATATCAACACTGTTAATATTAGGTGGTGGAATGTTGTTTGTAGCAAGCTTTTTGTTCTAYGTACAGTTTGGAGGTTTTCTCCTTTCTCTTTGTAGGAAGACATGAAGGGAGTGTAATCAGAATTGCTCCTGTTCCAGKCAGAAACCTTGCAAAGGGCAATAGCTCTGACTGGCCTGCCCTGCCTGTGGGGATGATTTCCACATATCTGCATTTTGCCTGGCTGAAAAAGATGTCTTGCAATATGCTCATTTGTTCCTATGATAGATCAGAGCCATTGCAAAGCAAATCTTAACTAACATCACACTACTGGTAGATGAACCCTCTGACACCTGTGTTTACCACTATGTGGTAAAATGGGATTTCAGCAGCCCAGGCTCCTTCTACCTGAAAAAAAAGGCATTAAACTGAGATAGGAGGGAGAGACTCTCTATGCTCAAGTAAGATATGTCAGCAATTTTTGATAGTCTTTGGGCTTATAAAGAGTCTAAATCGACTTTCAGAAACTCTCCACCAAAAGTGGACTGAATTGTGTCACTAGACCTATGAATAACTTAACTGTGCACCAAGGGTGTGTTGAGTACCTTCAGGTTCTCCGGACAAAACTGGACCAGCTTGTAGTATGGTTCATGTGCACTTGTGCTTGCAGGTCACAGGTACAATCTTACCCATATTTGCTCCCTATTACTATGTTAGCATAAATAATTTTAATATTAAAAATCATTTAAATCCAAATTCAATTTTTTACATCTTCCGTATCAAGATGTGATGCAAAAGGCTTGTCCTTTTTAGTATTCTGGTGAAACTGTTGTTATTCTCAAAGCTATAGTAGCTGTCTGTTGCATGTCATTAATGTGAACACACTATTAACTACCCTACTGATACTAATTAGACAGAGGTGAGAACAGAAATTCAAAACYAACAGTGTTCTCCATTCGGCCACCTCTTCCAGACTTTCTTACTCCACATTTTAGTTAAATGCTGAGTGGGCATAGGCAAAATAGCCAGGTAAATGTGGACTCCTTGTGACCCAGAAAATTCTGCATCTGTGGAAAAGCTACAGGCTTCCCTCTGTGCAGCTGGTCCCTGCTGAAAGCTACACTGGTGTGATGGGCTGATCCCTGTGCATGGTCTATATGTCCCAAGGGAAAAGGGGATAATCTCTGAACACAGCCCTGAAAGAACTTGGCTTTCCACGATTGTATGTGAAGACTGCCAAACAGGACCCCTTTGCTCTTTTATTTCCTCTGAGGGACCAGAGGGTAATGGCTGGAATTACTGGAGCTATGCTAGGTTAGTGCAAGCTCTGTCCCTAAGCCCTTCAGAATCAGCCCGAACTCCAACCATTGAGGGTGATGAAGGTGTTTTCCACCATTTAAGCTGTCTGTAGAGCAAAAATGGTCTCTCAGTAATTATTCAGGACATCTGTGTTGTGGGCCTGGCCACTGCTTATGTCAAGTGTGCCGAAACTCTGCCTTGGTGGCAGGATGAGCCTGGTCAGTGGTACAGGCTCATGCTGGTCCATTGGCTGACCMTAAGAAGGTGGCTGAAACATGCCCTGGCTTCCTTCTGGAAAGCAGAGGGGAGGCAAAACACAGTGCAGAAGAAGAAAAAACTTGGATGGGAAGTGGCTGGGCAGCTCTTACAAGTGTCATGGTTTAGATGAAGCTTGGGTCTCAGTTTAGAGTAACCAACTGGTATCACTTACTGGCTAGGGAACCTCAGCTCCTGACATTAGGAGACTAAATTAGGTGGTGTCTTTAAACTCAAAATTACGTCTTTAAACTCAAATAAAGTACTAATCTTTTAGGCATCCTGACYTTTTTGGCTTCTCTTCCATTCCCACCCTCAAAGTACAATTAAGTAGATGAACCATTATTACTTAAAGAGTCTCTGAAACTCTGCTTACCATTCCAACCCCTATTTCTGCCTCAGCAGGACTCTAACTGATGCCTGCTGAGGAGGGAGCAAGCCCAGCCGTCTACCATKAAGCAAGTCTGAGATCTGACAGGAGAAGGCAAAGGGAAAAATAATTAACTGTGCTACTGACTGCACAAGAAGTTTAATCCTCACTTGCAGCTGGACTGTGTTTAGCTCCTAGTAGGAAGGCCAGAATTCAGTTCAGAGCATCCTGCTGTATCCTGCCTGGATTCTCCTCCTCTGGTTCCACTGTAACCATGCTGGAGCAGTCACTCCCTGGCCTGGTGCTGCTGTTCTTGGGTCGTTTTTTCCTGCTGTGACTTACTTTTATAGGTGAAACAGGCAACAAGACAGTGTAGGGATAGTGCAAGTCTTCAAAAATGTTTTATTCTGGTATCTGCATAGACGGAGTCTGCCCTGTTAAGGTTATTGCAAAGAATAACTGATGAAACAGCATTCAGTGGCCAGTTATTTTAAAGTGCTCCCAATCTTGTTTGGTTGTGATAAAGAGGATAAATAGAGAAATGCACATATTCACATCCACACAAAGGCTGAAATCACATGTGGCAGAGATAGTCAGAAACAATAAAGTCCAAGATTGAAAAATGAAAGAGAAGGATAAAGCCTTGTGGTTTAATATGAGGGAAAATATATGACAGAATCTTTCATCTCTGACCATGTTTGCTGCAAAGTAATAAGATACACTGGCTCTGAATGGAGAAGATAAGAGACTGGGATAAAAAACAAGCTWCAGTACAGCAATCACAGGAGCAAAATTATTGCCTTGTTTTTATTAGTGCAGGCAATGGGAATGTGGTGGAAGGATGTAGCTGCAGGGACAGCTCTGCTGACTCGGTGGGCTGCTAGCACTCAGGGTACACCTTTAACAGGGTGAATGTCCCAGCTATTTCTTCTTTAAAAACTATCTCAATACTGCTGCCTCCGGACAGGTTGAATGCTTTAAAACAGTGGTTGTGGCTTGCAGCCTTGAGTGAAAATGTTGAGAAAATGGGACCTCCTGCAGCAAGCCAGTCATGGTCGTCCGTGGAAGCACTGGGAAGATGATGCAGAATCGGATCCAAYGGTGCTGCTCCCAGGACCCCTTCCCACGACACAGCAGTGCCTGGTGCTGCAGCTGCAGCCCCTGCCAGGGAACACAATTTGCAGCTGGGCTCAGCCGTTTCCTTCTCCCCAGATTAAAGCTGGGGAGATAGAAATCAAACCAGAATGACATTTTCAAGTGCGGGAGCGTGCTKCTGATTTCCTAACTTTGCATGCAGTTTCCTAAACAAGCAGGCTGATTTTCCAGCGTGCTGAGCAACTTCTGAAGGCAAATGGAAATTCAGCTGGAGACACAGCTGGGTCACTAATGTGAAAAGGGCTTGGGATGAAAGGCACCATGAGCAAGTTTCTGTCATGCAGTTGCTTTGTCTCCATAGACTTCCAGAGAGTGCTGAAAGCTCAAGGGAGTGTAAAGAGGCAGCTGAACCTGTTTTACACAATGTATTGCACAGCACTGCTGGGTTTCCTAGGTCTCATACATTGAAAGTCAACTTTTAAAGAACCTGGAGTCTCTTTCTCACTCTTATTCATCCTCCTAGCTCAGGAAAGCTCCCCTTTGGTCCTCTTGTAGCGTAGGAGTTTCTAGTGTAGGGGAAATGGGTACAACTTGAAACACAGGCAGTTCCATCTCCATGTGAGGAGGAACTTCTTATTGTGAGGGTGCCAGAGCCCTGGCACAGGCTGCCCAGGGAGGTTGTGGAGTCTCCTTCTCTGGAGGTCTCCAAAACCCACCTGGATGCCACCCTATGCCCCATGCTCTAGGTGTCCCTGCTTGAGCGGGAAGGTTGGACTAGMTGATCTCTAGAGCCCCCTTCCAACCTTGAATATTCTGTGAGTTTCCATTTGTGTTTCTATTTGTCTGCCAAGGAAAAAGAGGCAAGGAACAAGCAGGTTCTTGCCACTCTTGGGAATGCTCGGCCCAAGGAGGTGCCAGGCAGAAATCTGAGCTCCATCTCATAGAGCATCGACAAAGTTTAGCCTTGCATCAAAATGCTCTTTGTCATTGACACAAAAAAACTCTATGAGTTTTTTAGTTTTCATACCTAAATGCCTTGGAAAAGATGAAAATGAGGGAAGTTTGCAGCCTTAGGAATTTTCTGGGCATAAAAGGATGCTGCGTAGGGCAGAGTGGGGCACGCAGCATCCCTGTGCTCCATGAGCTGCTTGTTCCTGGAAAGAAAAGAGCCCTTGGCTTCCATGATTTTCATGGAGACGGATCCTCTGCATGTCTATGACCTCACAGCATTCCTGCAACCCAGGTAATTATTACTGCAACATTTTGCCAGGCAGCCCAAACGGGTGATATTTTGTGACAGAGAATCCAGTGACATCCTGCTGTGTTGTAGCTCACGTTGCAGGGCCAGCAGGCTCCCACGCTCTTCATTACAGCAACTCTTCTTATTTATCAGGAGAAAATATGACTAATTTGGTCATGTTATGGAAAAGGAGCATGTATGGGGATTTTCTAAAGACCAAACCTCCCTGGAGCTWGTTATTTCCCCCCACCCTTTTCTTGCCAGGGCCTTTGAAGATTTGGCCTCTCCAAGCTAGATTTGCTCACTGGCTTGTAAGAAGTTCATATCTGAAACACATTAAATGAAAATTCTGTGGACTAAAACAGCATTCCCAGCATATTTGAGCAAAACACTTCCAAAGGACCCACTGAGATGAAAACACAGTTTCTGTGCTAGAATGCAATTATACTTGGTAGAAATTATCTCTCATGGGAATACATATAGTTTACTGATAGGAGAGGTCAGTGGCCCACTGACTCCTTCTCCAGCTGCAGATGATGACGTGGTGTGGGACAGTTTATTTTTAATTATTATTTTTTTCTTTTATTTTTCAGGAAAAATAGCCAACTATATGTTGTAGAGTAATGCAGGGGTATAATCCAGAAAAACAGCAGCCTTCCAGGGACTGATGTCTCCATCAGCTCCTGCRTCCCTGCATCCCCTATGGTTTCCCAGCTTGGACTTGTGTTGGAGATCTGCAGCATCTCCCCCAGGGCAGGTCTGCTGTCTCTTAATGCCACTGCAAAGTAACCTTGAGTGTGAAGCATTATATTTGAATGCTATAAACATGGGAAAACTTAATAGTGTTTAGAATAATGTTTTTTAAGGTTGGGATTTCTTGATGGAATGAGMGTATCCCAAGTTCAGGCATCCCAGTTTCAAGCCAACATGGCATTCTATGACATGAAAGTATTTCTTTCTATTTGCAGTTTTTTAAACCTATTCTAAGCTCTTTTGAACTGTCTGTTAAAAAAAAACAACACCAAAACTAAGTATTTCGTTGTAGTTCAATTCAACCTTATCAGATTTTCTTTCGTAAAGCAAAGATTTGTGAGGTTGACAAGTGTCAAATTTAAATAGCCTCTCCTGGTTTCAGATTTCGTGAACGGAAAAGGATTCCCATGGGTTGTATTTAAAACTCGCTGTTATGTGCATTAAAAAAAAAAAAAAAATCCAAACTGTAAAGTGTCATGAACCAGAATGTGTTTTATTAACCCCAACATAAATTGCAAGCACAACAATGCCTGTGAGAAACAGGGAACAGGAGAGTATTTTTCAAGTATTTCAGCGTGCCAAGAAATCTGTACCCTCATCAGGTTTTCCTGCTACAGCTTGAGATTTTCTGAAATAGACACATTTAAGAGTTCTCAATAAAAATCCAGAGCCAACAGATATCAGCTCATTTAATTCTGACTATGGGGCTAAGACCAAGTTCTCTGAAAGGTTAACGAAGATTTCTGGGTTTTATTTGCCTCCGAGACTGTATCTGATCAGTTTCCCTGTTTTTGCATTAAAAAATCTCTTCCTCTGTTTTTGCATTAATGTGCTAATAATGGGACTTTCACAACTTCTTTAACTAATATTTCCCACAGGAACAAATACACACAAAACAAAACAAGATAATCAAAAAAAAAGAAGAGGGTAGAACTGACTGTGGATATTTTAGACCTGGCTCTCAAGAAGATCAGAYTTTGAGGGTRTAAGTTTAGGGAAGCAGATGCCTGGTGCATATTAGGTAAAGCTGCTGATCCRGGTGTTCATTTGTAACTGCTGCAGATGCAAAGCTCGGTCTACCCAAGAGTGGGAATTGGGATCTTCAGAGCCTTACGTGCTCATGTGCGCTGAGAAAGCTTCGCATTTTTCTTCTATTTTGATATAGGACCATATTTTTTTGGTATAATATATAGTACATACACTGAAATTCATATTTATGACCTGCATTAAAATGCTGTTAGTGTTGCAACATTTTACATCTGTATTCATTGAACTGCCTTGGTGCATTTTGTGAAAGTAGGGAAACCCCTTTCTTTATTTGCACAGAAGGAGATGGGATAACAGAGCTTCATCCTTAGAGATTTCGTAGTTTCTGTCCTGTGAGTCACGCTGTGCAGCTGGACTCTTGTTCCTTCAAACAATCCCTTTGATTTCCAAAGGAGTTTCCCAATGGAGACTTTGGATTATTATTATTGCAGGACCTCTGCAACCAGATGGGATTTAACTGGGCAAGCAGGCAACTATGACTGGTGGGTTTTTTCCTTTCTAGGAGAGTAGAAGAAGGAAAGAGAAGGAGAGACACAGGTGGAGGAGGCCCAGGAGATGCATTGCTGGAAGAAAGCCCTGGCCAAGGCTGCAGGAATTCTTTACACTGGCACTGGGTGTGACAAGCTGGCTTTGCTGTTGTCACTGCTGATTTGGTTTCCTTGTTCTCATGCCTAAACAGGCAGCTAACTCGCTTTCACCTGGGCTACAGGTACCCTCGGGAGGAAGTGGAATAAACATCAATGGAAATGGAAATTATTTTTAGCCAAATTTTGGAGTCTTGATACACCTCCGTTTTCACTTTCTCAGCACATTTTATTCAATTTTATTAGGTCATTTAGCAAATAATTTTAATTTTCTGCTTAGATCTGAATTTCTGAAAGTAATGTACTGTTGTACAGTTAATGAGTCTGCTAATAAGCTCCAAGAAAATGTGATTTGCAAATCATTCCAGGACATTACTGTCACTCAGACCCTATGCCAATTAGCATAACCATTAGCAACTATCCCTAAGAGCTCCTTGAAATTTAAATGCGAGCTCCTAAGATCCCTTTTACTGGGGGAAGGCAAAGATTCTTCCTCATAAGGAAAAAGGAGGCTGATAAAATGCAATAACTCATTAAAGATGTATTTCTTTAAAACAAATACTTTTATTTCTTAATTTTATTTAATTATTTAATTTTATTATTTAATTTTATTATTTAATTTTATTATTTAATTTTATTTATTTCTTAAAAGAAATACTTTAAAAAGAAAGCAAAAAATTGAAAATTAAATTTTAAAGAAATTTTAAAAGCAGTAGTTAAGGAAATATTTCTTTAGAGGTAAATGGCCATCTGGGTTTGTGGGTGGCGGCTGTCTTTCTATAATGCACTTCATGTTTGTTTGCCTTTACAGTGATGYTAAAAGGGTTTCATGGCCAACTATGCATCCGCGCAGCCCGTGGCAATGCAATGCAAAGCTGACATCCAGTGCTGAGAACTTGGAAACTCATGACACCTTTTTTTCTTTTTTCCYTTTTTTCAATCCCCAAGAGCTGTTCAAGGAGGATGTTCACAGCTTTGGTACTGGGCTTGAACAATGAGGCCAGTGAGATATTTGTAGCTTTGAAAATCTTCTCCTGACCTTCCAAGTGTCAGGCTCAGTGTCTGGGCTTTTTCTATGCAGATGCATATGAAATAAGGATTAAATAAAGCAGAGATCTAGCAACTAATGCGAGTCATCTAGAGAGATTAAATTTGACAGACAAACGAAGGAAGCAGATAAGGCTCTAAGGTAAAAGAGGGCATGAAGTTTGCCAGACCCAAATAATTGGCTCAAGAGGCAGAGTTATGAGATAACAGGAGAGCTGCCCATCAGGTGGGAGAGATTCCTTTGCTCCAAGTGCCTGGTCCTCCTGGTCCGTGTGTTCCCAGCATCTGCCCACAACTACCTGCCTTGTTTCACACTGGGTTTCTTTACATCCCACCTGCTAATGATCTGCCACTTGGTTTGTTTCCCCCSACACAGGCATTTAGGACTGCAGTAATAATATTATGCAAACAAAGTAAACTGATTATGGTGGGGATTATTAATAGTAACATCAAGCAGCATCTGGGACCTGGTTGATTAAAGACGACTGAGAGGTACAGGAGGCCTTAGAGCCCTTCCCAAAGTCTGTTTGCTCTGTTCCTCATGTTTTCTGAGCAGCTGCTGCCTGGATGCTCTACCCTAGATCATGCAGCCCAACTCCTTGCCATTCTCTCATATCTCACCAGGACTTGGCCAAGGAGCTACAGTCCTCTCAGAGCTGCCAGTGAGTGGCTGAAGCCCACCAGGTTTTACAGCTCYGGCTGGTCAAAACTCAATAAATTCCAATTTTCCTTATTTAGTAAGTAGATTTGATGGAAATTCTAGTTTCTTGAAGGAAGCCTAGGAGAGGATGATTCTTAAATCATTCCCRGTTTACGCCTTATTCTGGGACTTAACTTTTCTTGGGCATTTTGGCTATTGATAGATTATCATTTGCCATGTTCTTTTTATTCTTCTTCTTGAAAGGAAAAGTCAAGGAGATAGAAATCATATTTTTATGCAAGAGAACAGGTACAGAGTTTTTGGTATTTGCCATTAATTGCTTTCTCAGTTTTTGTTAGACAAGAAAGAATATTAAGGGGATTGCACAATGGCCAATTAGTTTTAAAGGTCTTTAGTTCCAATACTTATCTGGAATAATTTGTAATCTCCGTTGACAAAGGCAGCCAAGGAACCCTCTTTGATAATAACACTAAATCAGACTGCTAGAGCACATACCGATTAACATATACAAGGGACGTAACACCAAACAGAAATTCAATTTAACGGATCTCACGGCTCCAACCACATCCCAATTATATTCATATCCTTCTGCAGCCTTCTCTGTTTCACCCTCTTATCCCCATCTTCAGAGGTCTCAGCAGGAATTTTAGCATATTTCCTCTTAGCCACTTTCACACACAGCTTACTTAATACCCACCATTTATTTTCACATAACGTTCTTTAGGCTTTTTCTTCTTTACTGTCTCCTCAAATTCTGCTACAATTTCAGCTACAGGGATGAAGGTCATTTTGTTACCAGGAAATTGGGAGAAGACACAGAGGCACTTAAGCCCTTCCCCAAATCTTAGAGATAAACGTGCTCTGACTGTAGACATTTAGGGTTTGCATTGACTGAAGCGAGGCCAATTGAACTAGACCAGCTTAGTGAAGGATCTTTCCTTGCCTGTCTAAGGCACCCAGGGTTCAGCATCCTCAGGAGGGTCTCCTGGAGCTCGGGCCAGGGCACTGGCTCAGTCTCCAGCAGAGAAGAGGAAGCCCAAATGCAGACCTGATTGCACACAGAGAAGACACAAATACTTGATCCAGCTTTCCCCTTTGGTGGGAGCTCTCAGACCTTGGGCATTTGGCGACCTGCCAGGCTTTCATCTGTATTTTCGCCATTAGAAAGGCAGATGGATGGGTAAATGGGTCTTTTGGAACACGTATAACATTGCTGCCTTTGCTGTAATGCAAATGGGAATAATTTTATCACTTATGACCATGAGAAATGCTTTGAGAAGTATAGACATTGAGAGGAACAAAGAAAGTGAGCATGTGTTGAAGGCTCCCTCAATAGAGCCAATAGTATCCCCTAATAGGAAGTAAAATCCTTGTTAAGAAGCTGTTATTGCATTAAAAACTAGAGCTTGGAATCAGTTCCTAAGGAGCTGAGCCACTTAAGTATATCTGCAGACAAAGCACGTTCTTATTAAGGGACTTTCCTGTCTGTGCTATCTCTGAATGTTTCTTCTGAGCCTTCTTGAGACATATCAACATAGATCTTTTTTTTTTTTTTTTTTTCTGTTTTCAGCAGAGGTTTTGTCTGCTTTGTGGTGTACTGATTACATGAGCTTCGTGTGTAGTGCTGAAGACCTGAAATGTTGTCCTAGTCCTACTCTCCAAAGAGAGCCTGGGCAGTTGGCCAACTGCAGCTGCTCCATGAAGCAGAGGACAAGACGACTTAGCAGCCAAAAGTGACAGCAGGACTTCATGTGTATCCCCCTTTCCCTCCTGTGGACCTGTGCTGGAGGGAGCAGGGATGTGGCATTACTTCTGTCTATTTTCTCTACTTCTGTCTTTTATTTATTTGTTCATAGATGGGAAGAATTCCTTAGCAGTGCTTGTGAATGTCAGCCATCAGAATGCGATGCCACAGAGACCTAAATCAGCTGTCATCTCTCAAATACCTCTCCAATGCTGAAAGTGTCAAACGAGTTTGTCAAAATGTGGGAAGATGCCTGCACACAAAGCACTCATCTGGGGCTGCCTTCTAATATCTGCTTTCGTACTAAATATTGTATTTTTTTTTATAGGTAGCATAGGCAACAAAATCTGTCGCTTTCAAGAAAAAAATCAAACAGGCAGAAAAATGTGGAGTCAATTCTTACATTGATGGTAGGCTTTGTACCATCTAGGTTACTGTATTACTGTAATAATTCAAAGCAGACTGCTAGTGTCTGGGTGATAGGGAGCTGGTGGGGCTCCACTTGCTTGAAGAAAAGTGTCCCTAATGATTCCTAAGCCATTGGCTAATTTCAACTGAATTTGATGTAAGGCTGGAGATCTTAGGGCTAATTGCTCTTCTACAAGTTACATGAAAATAAGTTTTGGGATTAAAAAAAAAGAAAAGGAGAGAAAAGCTCTACGCAAATTCTCGCAGAAGAAAATGCTCACTCATGAACATAAAACCYATAAGACGTATAAGAGTACCATGTTGCCTATCCTACCTGCAGAGAAGGTCTTGTCTATCCTACCTGCAGAAGAGGCCACGCTCCTCAGCCATTAGAAACTCCAAACTCCAAGCTATAGGAACCAGATTTCATTAGTACAAATTAATACAAATTTCATTAGTACAATTTCACCTCACAAAACTACTAAATTACATCATGTGCAGTGTTCACTGTCCCCTGGTCTGTGCCAGAGACAGAACATTGACCTGGGAGTCAAGAATCCATAGCTTCCATTGCCTACAAGGTGGATGGCTTTCCACCCAAGGGATTAAATAAACCAGTGGGGAGCCACAATTTAAATCATCTGTGTTTGCTTTTTATTTTGGCACAAAGGCAGCTTTAATGATGTATGTTCTTACTGCTGCAGCTGAAATCTAAATTCAGACTATTCCCCCTAGATGATCTCTAAAGTTCACATATTTGCCTCAGGCTAGCGAGCTCCGCACCAGAGAGCATATTCTTGGCATGGTTGAGCAGTGTGGAACTACTGCAGCTTGTACTGGCAGCCTGAAATAGGCAGCCAGGAGGATGGGTGCCAAGTAGGAGGACATTAAGCACCTCTTGGCTTCTGCTGAGGACTACAAGGGATGCTGCCATAAGGAGCTGGAAAGAGCAGGGAGGTGGTGGCAGGACCACCAGAGCAGGACATGGCAAGGCTGAGCCATGCCCCATCGTGCCGTACAGCAGGGCTGTATTTCTGCTCGTCTTGTGGTATGATTTTATCAAAGGCAGATCTCGTCCTTTCATCCTTAATTTATATTCTTAGATTGAATAGATCCTGACTTTTTGACTTTTTGAGTCAACTGGCCACTGAACTGAAAAAGTTGAATAAGCTAAAAAAAAAAATAGTCCTCTAGTACTTGCTGAAGTGACTGCAAGTGTAAGTGCTTCTGCAAACATCAGTTCTGGGTGAGTTGAGTTGGCTTGACCTCTGCTTATCTGCAGTGACAAGCTTGTGCCAACCAAATATACTATCTGCAATTTAGGTTTTTAATGTGTAATAAATTATAGCAAGTTTACACGGTTGACATTTAACCTTTTAATCTAAGTATCTTTTTTKGGGGGAGGGTTAAAATAACAAAAATTAAAATTTGAAAATCAGATTGTACTTTTGAAAAGTCATGCTTTTTCGCTTTCACATTTAGCCATCCTGGCATGCATTTGCAGCCAACTCTTCCTCTTTCACGTGTTCATTTCACCATCCATAAAGTGGAGAAGACACTTGCCATATGTGCATACCACAGTGGGATCCCCCTGTTCTAAACCATCATTAATCCTCCCAACTACTATTTCTTTATTGCAGAAGGCTCTTTTCACACCTTGCATTATCGAAGCAGCACGATATACATCTTGCCGTATCCTTTCCATTGTGCACCGTGTCCCCAGCCTTCCCAGGTCATGCAGAGATGATTAACACCATCTGGCACAAGAGCAGTTTCCTGACACGGCTTCCTGAGCTTTGTTGTGAGTGCAATAAACTTCAGAAAGGCTGTTAGTGAGGAGAGCCACACACACACCTCATCAGCATGGGTCAGCTCAGTCACAGAGGGTGTCCTGTGCCGTGTGTCTCAAAGCCAAGCACTTGATGATATGGAGCACTCTAGTCTTCTCTATCTTCTGCCTTATCCTGGTAGCCACAGTAATAGGGTGTCCAGCAAAGTGTTCACTTGACACCAAGCACCATGAATTGCCCTTATCACCTAATTTCCCTTATCCACCTAATTGGAGAAGCAGGAACTTTCTTGTCTCCTAGCAGTTGTGTTAATATGTGGAGCACAGTGGAACCAACTGGATGGTGTTGGCATTCCAGTACGCCTCTCTTTTCCTCCTCAGCTGCCTTCTCCCTCCTGGCTATTTTCCATACATACACCCATGGAAAGGGAAGGGGGAGGAAAAGACAAATGCTAATAATTGCATTATGGCTTCTCAAGTCAGGAAGCCTGACTGCCCTTGTTATCACTGGGATGATAATGTGGTAAGTAAGAAGATAGCATCAGAAGCTGCTTTCATCTCTGGAGGCACTTAAAAACCTCTGTGCAGATACCTATCTTAGGCTCCACAAGGATCCTGACTGGAAGGTTCTTCTGAAAGCCCCACTTGCACTACTTCATATAAATATTTCAAAAGGTGCTAACAACACCCTCTCCCCTACAGGATTCATCAGCAAAGACTGTAATTGTAGAGGAACTTCAAACAGCTCTGCTGCTGCCTTCTTGTGCGTCTGAGGAAGGCTGTGCACTGGGGCGCCTTGATCAAACTAACTGTTAGGAGAAAACAGAGCTATTAAAGAACATCTATTTCAAACACTGTGACCAAAGAGTACAGTAGCACTTTGGCCTTGCGTGGCTCTTTTCATGTGTAGAGTTCAAAGAGTTTTGGCGTCACTAATTTGAAGCAGAAATCTCACTAATTAGCATTAATGTCTGGGATGGAGAACTGTGTTTTGCAAATCAGTAATGACATGGACAGTCCTGATTTACTAATAGATGAAGGATAGCATATTACAGAGTCTGCATAGGTCTCTTTCTTTTGGTAAAAAAAAAAAAAAAAAAAAAAGAAAATCAGTTCACTTTGGTTACTGAGAAGGATCTGCATCAGAACATAAGGTTCTTCTGCAAGGACAACCAAGGAAGCGGGATTGCTGCTCCTCAGCCCACTGTGTCACGCAGCAGTGTGAGGTGAGAGATGAGTTTTGCTTAGAAAAGCTATTTTATGTGTCAAGGCGTTGGCCATGTCTACATCCAAAGCACCTGCTCTCTAAACAGAACTAGAGATCTGTGTGGACTGCTGGGAGAGAAGAAGCTCCCGGAGCAAGAGGGCTCTGGAGATCCTGATGTGGACAAGAGCCTTATCTCATTGAAATTGTCACTTGGGAAAGCAAGCGCTACCACAGAACAAGGATTTAAATGTAGCTCCACAGCAATTCAATTGGCAGAACGGCTGATTTCGCCTGATTCAGATCCTGTGTTTCAATTGCTAGGCCCAACAAGAGAAGCCTATTAAGCCCCCAAAATACAGCAGTATAATAACGACGGACGCTGTGCAGCACTTAGCAATAGAAAAGCCTGGGTAATGAGAGACTTAATTTGGAACATATCATTTGTCAGATAATTTGGAGGCACGTCTCAAAACAGTGCTTAAGAACGGAGCTTGCTGCACCAGCTGAAGTCACCCCAAATGTTCTTTCTTTGTTGCAAATCCCTTTGAAATCCAAGCCTACAAAAAAGAACCTGGAACCAATAAATGACATAAAAGAATAAATGTTCACTACGTGAATTTGGGTTCGGTTCAAACACAATATTAGAAAGCTGAGTTAATTGTGTTTGTATTAAACCCAAATATATTTTATGAAACAATGAGGCCTTTTAAATGACTAACTGCTGCCCAGAATATATTTTCCCTTCACTCTACTAGATAACAGCATATCCCTCTTAAATTGGTCATGAGAAATGGCTGCCAAATGACAATTCTGTTCCCCATATTTATTCGCCATCTGTGGCTTCCATATCAATTTGCTCATTTTATAAATCAAAACTAGGTAGTTTTCCCCCTTCTCTCCCTTTCCCTGCCAGAGCTTCAGTGAGACTCCAATGTCCAAAAACCAAACCRTGCTCTTTTTCCAGCTGCAGGAATGGTTTCTGCTGCTGATGCAGGGGAGAGTTTGCCTGGTTTCCCYGCAGCTCTGTTGGTTTTGCAGGATGAACAGTAGTTCTGTTCTTAAAAAACACTTGATATTTCCTGAGTAAAGAGTATTTGTGGTGCCCATAGCCTTCCTCTTTGTACAGCTCTGTGCTCATCATCCACTTGCCATCAGTAGGGAGCAGGCAAGACCTCTCTGAGACAGAGATTAAGACTGAAGTGCATGGTACTAACTAATTAGAGTCGTTTTTGTCTGCCTCATAATCACAGGGTCACTCAGCAGTATTAGAGGCAGCTAAATTTGGGCTAAGTAAACAAGAAATGCTACTTCATGCAGCGTGTAATCAGCCTGTGAACTTCACCACTGCCAAGAGGTCGAGGAGCCAAATGTAGTGATGGATTTTAGGTGTGATTCTGGTATCACGTGGAACCCTGTAGTTACAGGCACTTATCAAGTACTCAAAGCACAGGCCATAACATGACTGAAAGGAATTTCTCCTGCTCTCCCATCTCTGTTTTTCTGCAGCCATCCACTTTTAGCATCTCACACCTGTTACTATAGTAGCAGCCCAGGGTATTTTTACCCTCAGCTGATATTGGCCACTCTCAGAGAGTCATCAAGCCAAAGCCAGCATTCCTGCAGCTGAAAAACAAAAGACAGCTGCTGTAGAATCTCCAAAGCACCTCAGACTTGGCTTAGAGGTCTTGAATTGTAAATAATACTCGTGCATTTAATTTCTGAGCAGAATTTATGATCCAGTTCTACATAGATATATTCTCTCAGAGCTACATGTTGGTGTTAGACCAATATCCTCTAGTTCCAGAGTGTGGCTCCATGAAACACCCTTTATATTTGTTTATTAGAGCTGGAGCAGAGCAAAAAAGCCAGGGTTGCTTAGCACAGATTTTCCTTGCATAGCTTGATGTGACTCTGAACTTCATCCAGGCTTTTGATTTTTGCTTGACCTGAAGTAGAAAACTATCTGTATCTGCCTGCATAGCTTGCATCAAATGCAGCCCTAAAACTTGGGCTCAGATTTTTATGAACCTTTCCAAATATATCTGTGAAACTGATGCAAAGATAAGCATTTTTGACAAAACCCAAGAACTGATACGTTTTGCCTAGATTTTATGTTGTGCTCCATATATTTTATAGCTCTAAATCAGAAACCTATCTGAACTTCCTTTGCTATAGACATGGGATGGAAACTTTAGAAGAATAGGCTGTCTCATGAAATTTCTTGTACTTAACAGACTTTATGGGAAGCATCAGAAGACCCATTTTTTTTTCTCAAAGATGTTGCAATGCTTCCACCCTTTGCTAAGGGTATTCTAAATGTGGATACGAATTAGAATTGCTTAGGGATGGAAGTCTCATTGAGTTGTGTTTTTATCTTTACCCTGTCTCCACGGCTCTTCTGCAGATGGCAAGGGAAACACGTCTTGTGGAAGCTACAGCTGGCACAGTGGGAGAAGATGCAAAGGTAGGTGCGGGGGTGTTGTTCACCTGTCTCAGCCATGCTCAACTCAAATGAAGAGTGCTACGAAAGGAGAGGAAGGAAGAAGGAAACACTCTCCCAGGCAATTTTCTTGGAGGAATAGAATTATGCAAGGAATGATTGACAAATTAGAAGCACTTTGCACCTAATTTTAATGTGCTTAGATCTTAGTGAGAAGAAATATGTTAAGTTTCAAATTACCCACCTTGCCAGTTGCTGCCTTCTCTAAAATCAAAATCAATCTAGACATTTGGTACTAAATCTTAAAGAAACAAATTGCTTTCTGCGGTACACTGCTTTCTTAAAACGGCTTTATTTGTAAGTCCAGCTGGGCAAATTAATTTAAGCAGTGAGCTGGTACATGATATTTGAGCATATGACATTGAGGCTAGTTAGCTGTAAGATTACAAAGCCCACTGCCAGGTAAACTTAAACTCAGACTGACCTCAGGCTCTAATTCAAAGCCCTCTCATGTCCATGAGAGACTTTCAATTGACTCAATGGCTTTTGAAGTAGATCTCAGCTGACATCAGCAATCAGAGGTGTCCTCAGTTTATTAGCCCTGGTGATTCTAGTTCYCAGGATCCAATACTGTCTGACTAGCTTCTTTTAGGTATTCAATGCATGGAGAGTTATGGATATTGTCAAATTTACTTATCTGAAGATATTTGACATTAGATAGGATTTAGCTTGAGCAGAGTGATACAGCAATATATTGAAATCACAATAGAAGTGTAAGTTATCCTTATCAGAATTGTAATTGCAGTGTACAGTGAATCACAATACAAATGTGATTCCCAGTACTAGTGTCTTTAATATGCTGTGAAGACACTGGGCATCCCCAGTTACTGGAATAAGTGGGYTGAAACCAGTCCAAGCCCATTGCRTTCTTTCAAATTGTTTTGTTAGTTGTTATTTTTTTTATACTCATATACTCAAATATACTTTTATATTTGTCTGAGCCATGCATGCAGTCCCAACCATGCTGGTCTGGCTAACTCAAGGAGACTTTCACACTCTTTTAATTAACTCAAGGAGAAACTTCTATCAACCAGCTGATGCACCCAGTTTTAGTTGATGCATTCAACTGRTGTAGCTCTCTATCTAAAACAGAGGCTGCCCTCCAGCCCGGCTTGTGTTGAGATAAATTCAGCTTTCTTTCCAAYAGCTGTGGTCAGGCATTCCCAACAGCCTTCCCTGAACTCCATGGGCACGTTGCCCTTGCCCATCACCTCTCAGCCTTCTTCCATTGTAGGGGTTTATTGGTCGGTCACACCAGAAGAGGGGCTATTTCCCATAGACCCTCTTCCTCTTCCCTTTCCCTTTCCCTTTCCCTTTCCCTTTCCCTTTCCCTTTCCCTTTCCCTTTCCCTTTCCCTTTCCCTTTCCCTT
>NW_020455532.1:10534867-10678105 GCF_003342845.1 Nothoprocta perdicaria
AAAAAAAAAGAAAGCCAGGCAGAAAAAAAATGGAAAAAAAAAGAGATCTGCCAGTCAGCTATTTGTATAATTACATGAATCTAAATTATAAAACCTAAAACTGAGTCTCAAAAAAATGTGAGGTGTTGCCAACATCCAAAAGAAATCATAAATATCAGAAAAGAAACACCCTGAGTTCACCAGTGGGAGGACATGGGAGGAGAAACAAGACTACACCATAGTCATACAGTGATTCCTATATATTTTTTTTTGGACAGCATGGTTGGAGTGGACTCCCAGTGACAATCTCAGTATATCCAAGTGCATTGCCATGGTTTTGGAAAATGTTTCTCCAGTTATGGAGCCTTGCTCACAGTAGTGCTATCAATTCCATATGCAGAGATAGTTTATTCTAGATGTATTATGAAGGCAGAAAGGCATTTGCATTGTTAATTTCTCAGATATCAAACAAACACCATTAYTGCAAAACGAATGCAGCTACCCAGCTGAGAAACAGATCCATCCACTGCAGATAAGCAAAACTTTAAAAATGAATGAGTTCTTCTGATTGCAAGTATCACTGGAAATTAATAATACACTGGGATTTTTTTTCACACAAAAGAATATGAAAAGGTTGTGAGTATTTATTTCCAGTTGTTGATCCTCATCCCTCTCCACTGTCCAAAGGATCATCATTGGCTTGAAGCTCAGAGGTCCCGGGCAAGAGCACCAGTTCTGTTGTTTGCCTGGGGAGCTGATTTTTTTGGTGACGTATGATGTGACCCTCCAGTTTCACCAGCTTTGTGTTCCCCTGCTCAGTCAGGATCCTGAGCAAGGTCCTGATGAGCTTCTCTGCTGTCATTGTCTCCTCAATGCCAGGCCATTCTGATGTGCAACCAGCCACAAAATGTCTCAACCTGTTCTTTCATCCTAACTCTTCCTCTTTATTTCTGCACACACTGGCTAGCAGATGTGCATCCTTCCTTGGATGCCTATTGCATGCACTGCTGTTTTCATCCTCTTCTCTCCAAGGCCAGCTTCTTCTTCCCTCTTCTGCCTTTTATCAATGGCATTTATGTGTTTGTGTTCATGATAATAACCACAACAACTTCAACTCTTGGAAAACTAGGTGAGCTGGGTTTATTATGTGACARATTAATCAGGAACAGCTCCAAAAGACATCTTGAAGTATTTGCCTGCTTCTATATTTTCATCTGCTCCATGAATCAATTGAGTTATAAAAACTAAGAAAAAAAATGTAATGTAATAAGATTACTGCCCATAATTGTCCCAAATCAAGCATATCAGTTACAAACAASTAAGCTGTCTGAATGTCTGCTGTGGGTTCTTATTATTTAAAGCTGAATTACCAATTAATTGTAGGTCCATATCTGTTTCTCATCATTTTTCTCATCTTTCCAAAAAGTTGATCCTTAAAGTAAAAAGCAATTGTTAAATATTTATTTTATGACTATGCAACAGTTAGCTGTCATGGGGCTGAAGGTCATGTGCCATTCTTTGTATCATTTTATTTCAAATATTGAGAAAACACAACAGAAAGATTTATTTACAAATGTGCTTACTGATCAGGTATTAAGCTAGTCTTCATCTCAACCTGTATTTTACTTATTTATTTGATCTTTGAATACTTTTCCTGTGTGTGTTCAGCAGACAAAGCCAAGGAATTAGCAGGCTTATTGTACATATAATTTAACATCAAAGCATGGATCAACTTGCAGAATTAATGATGAGATTTGGACTTAATGTCTTTTACGGGCAAGTCATACYACATCCATAAAATGATATTTTAAAAAAGTACAAAGACAACTGCAGACACCAAATATTACCTATTAAGAAGGGATAAATGCTTGTGTTCATGGGCTAAACACATACRGTAAGTGCATAGAATGATGTTTATTCTTAGTACTAATCTGTAAGGTGAAAATATTTATTATAAAATGTATAATATTTTATATATCTCTTATCATTATATATTTATATATCTAAATATTATCTATATCTAAATATTGTCTATATCTATATCTATATCTATACATCCATATATCTATGTCCATATCTATCTATCTATCTATAGAAATATATTATATATGAGATATATATCTCATATATTATATATATATAATATATATAGTATATATTATATAATATATATAGTATATTATATAAGTATATATAAGTATATATAAGTATATATAATATATATAAGTATATATATATTATATTATATATACTATATATATTATATATATCTCATATATATAATATATATATCTTATATATCATATCTATTATTATAAAATATATAATATTTTATATATATATATCTCTGTAGCTTCTGTTACAGACTTAGACAAGCATTCTTCTTCTAAGCTTCGGTTCTGACTTTGTCCACCTTCCCCATTCAAAATGTCACCCTACTTGGTGACACCAAGTCACCCTACCAAGTTACCCTACAGGTAAAGAAGTTGGGAAACGCTCAGCGTGCTTCTMCCCATGAGCAGGATGCTCCACTGCAGGGAAGAAAGGGGCTGGGGAACAGATGGTGAATGGAAGTTGGAGCAACATAGTTTTGCTACGGCACTAATGACATGCACAGCAGCCCATGGCCCTCTTGCTGAGAGCTGCAAGTGTCCTATTGGGAAAAATAYGGTATTCCTATTACAAAAAGCACCGATTCCTGCTCTTGATGTTTACATATCCACTCATAYGAAGAGAGGAGAAGATTAGCTGCTCTTGATGGCAGCAGGGTGCATTGGCCAGCTTGCCGCCCTCCAGGAGGGCTGGGTGGAGAGGACAGGCTGGCCAGCCCTACGTGGGTGTGCTGCTGTTCTAGATTGCAAWCTCTTCTTTCTAGAAGGCAATTAACAGCCCTCTCACTAATTTTGTTGGCACAGCAGGGGCTTGGGAAGCGAGTCAGAGAGCGAGAGAGAGTTTGGGCTGTTGCAGAAGAGGACAAGCTCGAGCGTAGSCCAGACTGCAAACCAGATTAGCTTGGAAAGGAGCGCAAAAATGTGCTAAATTCTCTTATGAGATTTCTGAGATGTTGATGCTGATTCTTTTGGACCTCACAARCTCTTTTGCTGTGGCTTCTCTCCCTTTCATTCAGCTTTAAGCACAGCCTGATTAATTATTAATCTAATTGCATTAATTGTTAGCTCTTCCTCTTTTTGCAAGACACAACTTGGTCAGCCTGATCCAGCCCAGCATGCAGGACCATGTTGCTGGATGAAACCAGCAGCCAAGTGAAATCCATGTTCACAAGAGCCCCACGAGGCTGTTTGTCCCTAGGTACAGCCTAGCTCTACGAGTCTGCCCATATCCCCTGGATTAAGGAAGCATGTACTCTTCATAAGGTCAAAAAGTGATCAAGGACTGAGGTCCACTTGACCAGGGAGATGATGATTATAGAAGCCAAGCACTGGAGCTCCTCTGGGTCATGCTGCAATGAAGGCACAAGAGATGAGCATAAAAGCTTGAAGGGTCCTTGCAATTACAGCTTGGACTGTGGATAGAGCTAGCGTGCTAATCTGCATATCTATCTCTGCTACAGCAAACTCAGCACAATTCTGGGTGGACATTTGAGTGTCTCATCTGAAGGGGATCCCTGATTAGTCTTTGGATTAACCGAGGATTTGTCTTTACCTAAGTAAAAGAGTTGGTTTGTATTTGAGAGCAGTCCTTACCTTTCCCTGGATAGGATTTCGGCTTAGAAGCAGACATGCCTGATCTCTGAGATTAATTAAAAAGAAGGGTCTCCTAACAACAGAGCTTTAGGCTCCTCAGAGAAAAAGCAAAATAAAATATTCTTATTAAATAGAGAGTGATTCATATCAGTTAGACTACTTACTCCCATCCAGTTGCGTGCTTCAATAAATATGTTTCACAAGATAATCAGGTATAACCTGATTCAATGCACTGTTTTCCCACCTGCASTTGAGAACACATCATTGGTGAAGACACTGAGCCAGAGAGCAATGAAACTGTTCATACATATCCAGGCCAGCACATCTGCTCAGCTTTTCTTAATTTCAATAGGCTTTTCACTGGGGGCCAGGCTGGGAGCTGTTGGGAGCTACTCCAAATTTGTTATTTCAGCCGAATTTCAAAAAATAACATCTTCCCATTTGTTATATTTTGCCATAAAGTTGCTGGCTTGCTCCTGCCAAAAGACACTGCTAGTSAAGTGCAGGCTGCATGCAGTATATGGTCATAAACTACGTAGTGGGGTTGAGCTGACCTGGGCACCAGAACCCTGGTCCTGAACATTGTGTCCATGTGCCATTGTGCTAATGGGAGAATTCTGGAACTGCTTCATTTCTGAGCTGAATCCAGATTTTAAAACCAGTCTCAAAAAGGTATCTGCTCATTTAATTCGTTTGTGGTAATAGCCTCAAATGAGAGGCATTCATTTGCTCTTAACATAACTCTATTATGAAGTTCTATTGTGGATAAGGCACTTAGAGGAAATCTTWATTATTTTTTAAAGCTTTATTTCCTTTCCACTGGACAGTTTTGGAAGATATGTTCCAAAAACTTAAAACTGAGTCCTTACTGAAGCTCTAAACAGACTTCCCCAAGCTTTATTCAACCAATAATTTACTTTTTCTGGGAAAAAGCAAAGAAAGAAAACCTCCACAGAGCGTTGTGTATCCTGCTGCTTTTTGGTAATCTGGAAAATGAAYAGAATACACAGTATTTATGTGAATAACTTTTTTATTTTAACAAAAAAATATGTTTTCTGCAGCAATAAGAGATGTAACTCAATGTGTTTGACGATGCCCAGCACCTCTCAAGCGATGGCAGGAATTGACAGCACCAGGAGCCATAATAATTATTTGCACTATTTGCTGTTGTCCTATAGCCCAGCAAATGGCTGTGGGCTGTGCAATTAGGATTACAACTCCTGCTTGTCAGGTACCTTCTCCCACYGGGTATGCAAATGCGCAGTTACATTTATTAGCTTCCTCAAGGTTTAGGCTGACACTTGACTATGCCAGCAGAGTGGGCTTAGAGAGTGCATTGAGTCAGTTCAGAAAAACTGGATGACTGCTAGTTATTGCCCTTGTACTAGATGACTCTTGGCAASACTTACATGTGCTTTAAAATGCCCATATGCCAATTGGGAGAGAAGACTCAGTCCAAGAGTGATGAATCTCGACTCGAATGGGAGGTTGGGACTTCTCTCTGGTGGTCACAGACCACCACCATGTACAGTCCAGTTTCATGCAAAAAATGCTCCCGAGGCTTCAATTTTATCCAGCATTAGCTTCACAGCAAACACGACTCGGTATGTGGCCATTTTGCATCAGCCAAACATCTTTCAGTGAGAGATCCTTCAATTTCCAACAGTTTAATTTTCACTAATTGTTACATTATTGTGGGCCATCGGGAGATGCACTTCATGGTGGTGGGGGGGGGATCAGGTCAATGGGYTTCTCTGTATTGTGCTGCTCCTTATCAATGCCATGCAGCAGTCGTTGCAGGGCGAGACCTCATTAAAACCCCTTCTGGATGGCAATGAAGCCAAAAACGATGCCACCAAGCCACTGGGTTTACTTCTCTGCTGATCCCTGTTTGTTCCCTCTCAACTGGGAAAGGGGGATCAGCACCTATCACACAGCGTGTGATGGATGGAGCTGCTGGCCTAGAACCTCTGATCTGGAAAGCTGCTAATGGAATTTTAGGTGATTTTCCTCACTTCAGGAGATCCATTTTGGCACCAAAGGATCAGARTTGCTCTTCCATTACCTGCTCTCAGCGCCAGGCCAGATGGAAAGCAGGGCAGCTGGCACATCTGTGATCAACTTTGTTTGGCATTGCTGCTCCACAGTGTCAGTCCCTAAACCAGCCTCTGGGAAAGAAGACCACAGAGGAAAGATGACTATTATCAGGGCTGCCATCAGGCGTTATTTTGGCATGTGGATTCAGTGGGAATTTTACTCTTGGGCAAGCAGTCTGTGTTCTGCAGGGTCTGCTAAGCATCACGCACCACCACTAAACCTAGGCATTAGTTTAATACCTCCAGTGCAATTCAAGACAGGCATTGCTGCTGTTCACATTTAGCCTGGAATAGGGGGGAAAGTCACACTAGATCCTGGCAAATCTTCTCTGCAATCAYGTGAAAGCGAAGAGCAGGTCCTCCTCAGCCATGAACATTAGCCTGCTCTCTCCAGGGCTAACTCTGTGCAAATACTGTTCCCCAGGGGAAAGCATTTTTAAAATTAATCTTACCCTGCTCGCTATCATTTGACATGAAAAATAAAGACATTTTCAGATTGGCATCGTGGATCACCACACGTGGGTAAAACCCCAAGCTGGGATAGCAGAAGCTCTGGCAGCTCAACAGTGAGTCTTTCTTTATCTTATTTTCTCTTTTAGGACCTTGCTATTGGACTTTCASTGGCCAAGGGCACAATTGCATTTGTCTGAAAGATGTCAGAATGCCTAATAAAGGGAAAAGTGAGAAAGATAGGTMTGGTGAAGAGAGAGAGCATTGTCCGCTCTGGTTTCAATGGGACAAAGCTGCAAACATCTGTTTATAATCCAGAGATTTTTTTTTTTTTAATTTGAGAAGTGCTTGAAAGATTAATGGCAGCCTGGAAAAATCAATAGCAATGCATCACAAGCAAAATCTTCTGGAACACAAAATCCCACGRTGTGGGGCAGGGCATGGTACAAAGCAAAAATATGACACTCTCTAGGGCTAATGAGGCTGTAATTAAAACCCAAGACTGTGCCATTCTGCAATTCTTCCACAAACTTTCAGGGCAGATGGGTCAGACGCCCAGATCCTGAAAGGTATCAATGCAATAATAGYACACCAATAAAATAATACTTATGATAATAATAATAACTATTATTATCATTAAATAATAATAAATAATAAATAATAAAATAAAATAATAATAATTATATGTTAATAATTATTATATTGTAATAATTATTATGTTGTAATTAATAATAATAATAATGACCATTAATAATAATAATAATAATAATAATAATAAAAAGCAAGAAAATTGGATTTCTAGGTGTTTTTGAGATTCAGGGTCTATCTCTCTCTCTGCCTTGGTCTCCCCTCTATAATATTGTGAGGATTCCTTTCTCTGCTGTTGAATCTTTTTGGCTTCTTCCGACTATAACCTGGCAAAGGGCAGAGATCATTTACTCTCGGAATACAGAGTGTTTAGCCCAGGAGTCTCCTGGTCTTGGCTAGCACCTCAAATGTGGCCTTATCTTAACAGAAGTAATTAGTGAAGTTTGGGCTGAAATATGCTCAAGAGACACAAGCAGGGCAAGCAGGAATCAGGCTTCCAAGTGGGATCTGGAAACAAGCCCCTTAAATCTCATCAGGGCAAGGTTTAATGTTAAGAAGAGCCTTGAACTGGTGGGAGAAGCTGTTGCTTTAAACATACCTTGAACAGCAGCAATTCAGGGTGCTGGAAAGCTGTAGGAACAGGTGGGATGATCTCCCTTCCAAGAAGTCACCTGGAAACTAAGGATGATTTAAACCCACCAAGTGCACTAATAATTTCCGTGATTGCAAAATGAAGGCAGATACAAGGTTACAGAGCGTATCTTTGCAAGGTCTTTTGGTGCGAGAGAAAATGAAATTGTGTATATGGTGAGAGCTGTCCTAATAATATTTATCAGAGGGAAAGCTTTACAGAACCAGCTGCCAGAGCTGAATTAGAATGTGTCAACATCCTGCTGCCTGCGATCCACATTAGATCTAAAAGATTTGGCAAGAAATTTGGATCAAAACAATTACCTATGTGGCTATTTGTTAAGGGTTGTCTCAAACACAGCACTCAGAGAAATTGAACTGTCAGAAACTAATACAGGAATAATAAGAGGACATTTCATCCCCATTGGACACCAGAGATGAATAGCAGGTAAGTCTGAATGGGAAAAAAATTAAATTGAATGTGTATTTGCCTTTAGTTTTTGTTAAAGGACTATAACATGAATAATGAATATTTTAAGGAGCGAAGACTGGGCCTTCAATTTCTTTCAATAATGTTAGTGTTGTATATACTGGTTTGAATAAAATACATTTCATAAAACACCTACATACAGCTCTGCAATGCATTATGGATGGCCCCTCTTGAGAAATCTTACATTGCCTTCAATTTTGACATAGTGATATAGTAATAATAGAAAATTCAGGCATAATATTCAGACTGCATCTTTTCCCCCCTCCTTTATTATGCTTTGCCACAGTGAGTGAGCAAGAAATCCTTTCCTGATGCTGCTTCTGGCAGCTGGCAYGATGCTGTGCACTAGCAGGCAGTGGCACCTGATGTGGCAGGAAGTTTCCATCCCAGGTTTTTTGGRGATGAGCATGGACGTTGGAGCAGGGTCTTTACCCAAACGCTCCAAAAGTCATTGAGGGCTTGGGCAGCAGGTGACAGCTAGAGGAGCTGTCCCAAAGTACAGGCACGTCTTGCGCTTGAGTGGAAGTCAAACCATGTAGACYGAGGGATTCCCTTAAGACTGATGGAGAAAACGCAAGGGCTTGGACAGCAACTGAAGGAGTCTTTCTGAAGGTGTTTATCTTGGTGTGTATGAGAGTAGCAGAGAGAAAACAGCAGAAAGAAGACACAAAGTCATCAAGGATCTAAAGAGTACACCAAGTAGTTTGTTGTGCTAAAGGACTTGGCCAGCAATAGGACAAGGGGAAATGGGMATAAGYTGAAACACAGGAGGTTCCATCTCCAGGTGAGGAGGAACTTCTTCACTGTGAGGGTGMCAGAGCCCTGGAACAGGCTGCCCAGGGAGGCTGTGGAGTCTCCTTCTCTGGAGGTCTCCAAACCCGCCTGGATGCCACCCTGTGCCCCGTGCTCCTGGTGTCCCTGCTTGAGCGGGAAGGTTGGACTAGCTGATCTCTAGAGGCCCCTTCCAACCTTGAATATTCTGTGATTCTGGATTCTATGATTCTGTGACTCAATAGGTGATAGTACAGGATGGTCCAGCAAAGATCACGAGGCAGGAAAACTCCTTGTTTTCTCTCGTGGGTAAATGACAGCATGAAGCTATGAGACGTTTGCTGTATACCGCTGCTCCCAGCCTCATGAAACCTCTTGCAGGAGCCCCGGGCTGCAGAGCAAGGCCTGATGGTGATAGTGTCTTGATAGGAAGTTTGCTTGGGGATGGGATACCATGGGGTTGCCTTCTGCATCCTGACAAAAGGCTGCTAAAGGAAACCRAGGGCTAGATGAGAGTCAGGCAAGGGAGCAGCGAGGCCAGAGCTGTGCAAGCAGCCAGCACTGGAGATTAGCAGTGGGTTATTATCCACTGGTAATTACCAGATATGCCGGATTTGAGAGGCCTAGAGGGGCTGCTTTGAGGGCAATKGTGTAAAAAGCTCTATTTCTTGGCTAGTTTCCATCAACAATTTTACACCGAGATTAGAGTCTAAGCAAGTGGCTCTTTGTATGCTCGGACTGGGGCTGCTATGGTACCGGGGTTGGGAAAAGTAGCTGTGATGGGCAGACACTTCTCCTCCGCGACCACTTATCCCTGGACTCCCAGGGCTGCTGGGCCAGGAGGACCTTCAGAGCTGCTCCTTTTTCCAGCTTTGGCACTCTGCTCCTTCACCCGCATGAGAAATCTCCTCTATCTGTCTCCTCAGAGCAGTATCTGCTGAGCTTGGCAGTCCTGCTCCTGGGGACCTCTGCTCCTGCCCTGGGAGCCAGGCTGCCAGCCGTGCATCCGGGTGAGCCAGGCTCATGCCCAGCCGGCATCCTTGGCCAGTTCTGAAGTCTCCTGGTTGGCAATTAATTGCCACGAGCCTGTGCTCTGCCAGGTCCTTAGGCACAGGGGGCTGCTTTGTGCAGGAGTCCTTGCGCTGCTGCAGGACCTCCATGAATCTGCCACCCTGGCCAGCTTGGCAGGAGGGAGGATCCATCAGCATCTCCATTGCACACATAGCAGACTCATAACTCRTCCTCTGCCTCTGTTTTTTCCAGGGCTTGTGACTACTGCAGGTCGTGATAATGGAAAAGGAGAAGAACAGCAATGACAGGCACTCGCTGCTTTATGTTGGGTTGCAAAATTTCAGCAATAAAACCCCAGTTTTGAGCTAGTATTTTCAGAACCTCTTCCTCATCTTACAAGATCCTAGAGATGTTAAAACGGCTTAAAGGTCCAKCTGGGTGGCCTTGCCAGGCTAGAAATAGGGACAGAAGTGGGAGCAGCATCTGCAGCATCCCTGTTCCTCCCAACTGAGTCTTCTTTGAACTGTGCTTTTTGAGGCTGATTTGATGCAAAGGTTATTGCTGCTCCTATGAAGATGAAAGGCAACATGAGGCTGCAAAACACCCCTGGGTATCAACAGCTCTCAGCATGCTCCATATTGTGATCCTGACATAACATGCAACCAAAGTGGCTGGTGGTGCCTTTGTCCTTCTTCAACAGGTCCAGGCCACGGGCAAAGCTGAGGAGCAGACCTGGGACTCCCCTCTGTCCGTCACTCTTGCTTTGCTGACTCTTTCTTTAGACTCATGTGGCCACATGGGTCAAGTCAGGGAGCAGGCAAGACAGACATGCAAAGCACAGGCTATTGGCTTCACTGCCCCATTGAGTTTAACTGCTGGACCTGGAGGCCTTCCCACAATTTTCCAGGGAACCATTTTTGTGCAAATGAGAATAATTGCCACTGATTATTCATTAGATATCACTTGTCATCAACTACTATCTAGTTTTGAAAGTCTTGGTCTCCCAAATAGGACGAATAGGTGAGTGGGGGTGCTTAGTCTCCCAGCGAGTAATGGGACGTAAGTATTCAAATGAAACAGCCACATGAATTGTCTGACAGATAAAAATAGCAAATATAGCCAACAAAATCAAATCTGCTTCAGAAATGCTTTACAGGAAGTGAAAAGCATCATAATCATGGGCCCTAAGAACCACACTGCAGAAATCAGGCAAAAAATGTGCCAGCAGACCCCCACACGACAAGGTAAAATGCAACATTCCTCGGAACAATTAGCAATCATAACACTATATTCTTTCCCATTACTGACAGCCATGCCTTAGCCACCCACTATGTAAAATTACAGGGTTAAGATCAGGAGCGTGTATGGGCTGACTAGCTGAGAGCAACCCGAGAGCTGTGCTGTGCAGGAAAGCATTCCTTTAAATGGGAACAAACTGGAAAGCAGCCCCCTGGGTCAAATCTACGTGCACGTGTGCGTTGCATGCACGTGCATTTACACACATGCGCCCTGAGTGCTGAAAGCCCCGACTTTTGAAAGGCAGGAAATCAACTGGAAATGGAGGAGGGAAAATGGGAGAGGCTGCGAAAGTGAAGGTGCATTGGAAGGGAATAAGGAGGGCAGACGGTGAGTGAGGCTCCCTGATTTGCCTCCAACATTTGCAGCTTGGCGAGCTGGTTTGGGTCCTGCAGATGTTTCCAGAGAACTTCATCTTTCTCCCCTTTAAATTTCAAGATGGCATGGATGATCTCCTTCAGAATGGACATTTTCACTTATGTTGTTTAAGTTTACAATCTTGTCTCTGATCCTTCCCTCTTACAAATGCATCTGCCGCTTTACTTATTTGGTTGTTCACCTGCTCCATTTATTTCCCATTCCTACTGCCTGGCCATCTCTCTTTACTTACACTTTCTCTTGTGTATGGAAAAGAGAGAGAGAGACAGAGAAAAAGAAGAAGCATGAGAAGGGGAATGAGAGGAATTCCAAAGTTTCCTCTCTGCCAGGCAATAGAAGGGGAATGTGGAAGGGGAACCAGTTTTCCTGGGGCCTGCGGAGACCCAGTGTACTGGGAAGCCCCAGGAAAATCCTAGAAAAAGCTGTTAAAATCCTTCTGGCAGAAAATAAAAATTAGCTCAGCCCTGCACTCCTATGGATGAACTCTTGCACAGTGCGAGTGCATCTGAGAAGAACTGCCTTGTGCTATGAGCAGTATGCAGGAGGGCCATCCTCACAAGCGACATTTCATAAGACCTGCCCTAATGCAGTTTTCATTATTTCAGAAGGGGGCAGATAGGGCAGGAGCTTGTGTTAGTGACCTTGGTCCAGCACCTTGGTTTCTGCTGCCACTGCTCAGAGCTCTTTGCAACACTGACTCAAGAAAGCTCAAGAACAGAAGGAGTGGAAGCTCTAGAGCTGAGCAGGTCCAGAAGGAATAAAACAGAGAACTTTTAAATACTCCACATCTATAGAATAGAATATTGGTGTTCAAGGCAGTGGAAAATTTCCCCCTCACAGTTCATTATCATTTGCAAAAAATTATCTGCGGGGAAAAAATATAATTTCCCAGTCAGCTTTCTTGCTGAATGTCTCTGCCTGGTAGCCAGCTGTCTGTCAACTTTTGCTAACATCACCATAGCTAAAAATACAGTKAAAAATACAGTTACGGTACAGCTTGTGCTGCCTGGTAGCAATTCGTAGGAATTGTCCAGCTAGGTCACACCAGCATCCAGACTAATGTCCTATTTCGACCATCATCAAAAAGTCTTGGAGAGCTGGTTTCTATCTGTTTTTCCTAATTTCTTTCTACCTGTGTGTCCTTCCCTTTATCTGCCTTCACTGTCTCATATCTCATTTTGCTTCACTCTTCCTTTGTCTTCTCTATCTCTTTTGCAAAACCATTCTCTCCCACGCCCCGGCTCCCCTCAAYAGCAGTAGCCGCATCCTTTTCTGCACTGATACTACAGAGAGCTTTATGGGATCTGAGTGGAAAATGCAGTCCCTTCTCCAACCTCCACTCACAGCACAGGCTTTTGGTAGCAGAAATGGAATATTTCAAAAGAAAATAGGAAATGAGTTTCATTGCAGCTCATCACAAGGACATTTGCAGCTAGCTGTGCTTGGCGCTATTGTTTGAAGTCGCAATAGAAAGCCCAAAGACTGAATAGGACACACAGTTTTTCAATACAATATGACTCATTAGGACCTTATATGCCTTGCTTACAGTGTAATCCTTGAGATATCTTAGGCCTGACTTGAGCAAAGGCAATAACAGATGCCTGGTCTGTAGCAGATTTTGATTTCTTTTTTTAAAGAATCTAGACTAAATATACAGGCAGTCTTTCAATTCAGGTGCCACTGAGTCTTAATGACTAAATAAGTACAAAATTAAAGGCTCATTACCCACCCCAAAAAGTCCCTGYCATTTATTAAACCTTTCAGAGGAAGCTAGGAAAAGGGAGAAGTGCCCATTAGGAGGATATACATATCACAGATCTGAATGTCAAATCAAATTGAGCAAAAAATAATTAATTTTGTGAGCATTAGAAGGTAGAGCCTGGTGTCAGCAGGGACTGTGTTTACCTGGTTGTACTTTCCCTGCTAGCTTGAAAGGCACTAGAGGCTGTGATGGAATTAATGTGTGCCAGATGCAATCCCCACGGCTCGCTCTCGTGAAAGAAACTCTTTCCTCATTTCGGAAACCACTTTTCTTGTGTCTCACAGAAATCGTYGGTAAATGGGACTCTCCCTTGTGCCACATCTTCTGAGAACTTAGACTTCTCTCAAGCTGCTGTCCCAGCTGGTGACTTATTAACTTGAGGATCTTGCTGAAATTGCTGCCCAAATCATCTGGGAGGGCTTTGGATGGGGCCCSCAGCACCAGCTGGTTTATGACTATGGTGTGGCTTAAAAACGATGCCCTGAAACTGAACTATCTGCATTTGAGAGACAATCCCCTTGAAACCAATAATTCCTCATCCCTGAAGTTGTTGTTTCGGTGATGGATGGCTGACAAGTGAGAGACAACTTTCTGAAATCATCTCCTTTTTTTCCCCATTCGGAAACAAGCTTTATTTCCCCCTATTTTTATACCAGCTCATAAAACAACTGTAATCAACTCTTTTCTGCTTCGCAAAATAGTTACTGGTAATTACTAATTATTGGGAATGTGTCTTCGACCGTGTCTGGAAGTGTTGCGGTGACTGGGAGTTAACACTGATCATTGCTTTTGGAAGAGCCATTATTCACTTGTAAGGGTTGCATATGGCACAATGAAGAGTTTTTATCGGCCATGAGCCAAGAAAGTGTTGAAAGGGACGTTGAAGATTGTCAGATATTAATAACTATACGCATTTTCACATGTCTTTGCATATGAGACTGTTGAGTGCAAATTAAAATTCAAGCCATTGCCTTCATTAGATGCTTACTGGCCATTTGCATACAAAAACACTTGATTTGGGCAGACAATCACCGTAATTGTATGGGCAAAGAGTTGCTGCCTTGCGCCTCCCTCATGCAAAACTTGCTTCTGGGCATTAGTAAGCGCTAGCAAGCAGAATACAAACTCCCTGAAAAGTTATGCCCATACACTGGAAAGGAGATGTTTGCAAGTCTTTCTTCTGTCAGATGTTATGTGTTTCTAGGGAGAGGAATTAATGAAGATCAGACCAAAGTGACCTACACTGCAGAATAACCACAAGCCTTTCTGATTGGGAAAACTCATTCTGTAATCTTTGTATAAACAGTAGTATCAGCTGCAGAGGGGACAAATCAACCAGATGGATAATCATATATCAGAAAGCTCTGATACAGCAGTGAAGAGCGTATTTTAGTACCAGTCCCAAGGTGCAAACACAGCACAAGCTGATTTCTTTCCCCCTGTACAGGTCGCAGTTGCAGTATATGTGCTGGAGACTGGACCACAGCAGGTCTGCAGGGCACCGAGCAGAGCTGCTGGAGGCCACCTTGGAAATGCCAGGTTTTCCTCATTTGCAGGAAAAGTGGAAATTGAGGAAGATCAAACATACACCTGAAACTTGAACTGGAGGGAGATAAAGCTTCCATGTTCTATTAGGGACTTCTTTTGTGCTCTCCCTGCCTGCCTTTCCTCACTCTTTCCAATGTAGCCAAATACCTGAAATTCCTGGAACTCACTTAAGATATCTAGTGTGTTTTTGCAGACCCGGGAAATATGCCCTCAACTAACACATTTTTTTCCCCAAAATGGAAAATTTCATTAAATATTTCTCTCCTTGTTGCTGAAAAATAATAATAAAAAAATCCCTCGACCCTTTCCTGCTTCAGCTTGACCTGAAATAAATACTTGATTTTTTTTTTATTTTTTATTTTTGTCAGCAAACACTCTCTTTTCCTGCATTTCATCCAGCTCATATCAAGGCATCTAGTTTATGATGGCTTCCTTCTAAATCTTACCTCACATCCAAAGAGGGTCCAGGATTACTAGGGGCTTGGATCCAATTCCCAGTTCCAAGTTCCATTCCACAATTTAAGCCCTATCTCGATCCGTTCCCATCTTAAGTTTAACTCAGCCAAAACTTCAGTTGGAAACTTAATGAAATACAAAAACTCCCTACAGCTATAAACACAAGTCAGTCATCGATCTGCCTTGTCCTTATTATTTTCTATTTGTTCCAGCCTGAAAAAAAGCCTATGTAACTTGTGAAGATGAGTCCAATAACTAGATATAGCCCCAGAATTCGTTCCTGTGGGCACTAAGACCTCGCGCAGTATTTAATTTCCTCGTGACCGTCAACTGTGAAAAGTGTCAGTAGAAAAAAGCTCCCCTTATGTCGAATGGGGAAAGAATTTCTTTGGCCTGTGAAAGCACCTCTGATAAGCAAGGAAATGGGCTTCAAGGCCATCACTGTTCCTCGGTGCTATACACGGCATATGAGGTGATCTCTGCTGGAAAAATCGGATCAGACCGGCTGCCCTCCTGTTTTGCCCTTCATGGCAGCTGTCTTAGGCCAGTTCAAACAATTAGGACTAGCCCAAGAGCAGCAAGCCTGTCTGAAGTCCCTGGCTTTAAAACTTTTAGCAGGTTCAGCCTCGTGCCGTGCCAGAGGGGAGTTAATCCAAGCTCCTAGGAGTCCCACTTCAGACTCCTGCGCATCGCCCAGGCATAGGAGAATCACCTGGCAGGCATTATTTAATGCTGAACCTGAGAACCACACACCACAACACAATAAATTCTGAATTAAAAGGACCACGGAAGTCTCCAAGAGCTGAGCAACTCTGTAATTATTATCATATTAGCACTAATCCTGCAAAAATGCTTTTTCTTATTAGGAAAATCCAAAATGCTTGACAAAGTTTGTCATTACAGAGCCGGACAGCGTATTTTCGTGTAAACTGCTTTCTGTTGGGAAATTATGTTTCAATAATGCGGAGAAGGTCCATTATGTATTACTCTGCTATTACTGCTGGTAACACGTGGTAAAACACTGCGCAGAAGTAGAACAATTATTAAAAAAAATGGTTTCATCCGAGCCATCGGAATATTTGAAATGAGTTTTCCAAAACAGTACTTTGAGGGCGGAGGAGAATTTGTATTTTACAACAGACCTTGCAAATATCTGGGTGCTATTCCAAAACAGAAGAAAATGCATCTTAATTAGAGATCTTTGCCATTTGCTCATTTAATAAAACAGAGGGCAGTTCAGGACTTGTTTTCCTTCCCTGCAGGTCCTTCATCTCCAAGACACCTCTATTCATCCTAGTTAACTATTTTCTCAGACTGATGCCCTTGCACAAGCACATTTCCTTCTGAAGGTACCTGGCAGAGGGGATGTGTCCTTTGACAGGTTTCTCTTACATGTTCCCAATTATTTTGCAAAAGCTAAAGGGCTTTTTTGCCTCTTAGCAAAATCAGAGACTCTTAAGAGCACTGTGTGCCCTAGGGTTATGTATTTATAATTTGTAGACCCTTTGCTACACATTCAATTTTGCTGTGCTGGAGCCAGTTCTTTCCTAAACATTTCTGCATATGCAATGTAGAGATTTTATATATTTTATTTTGTAGAGGTTTTATTTATTCCTTAAAAGACAGTAGTTAATCAACCCGAGCAATCAGCTGCAAGATACTTTGAGTCAACTGGATTAAAGTGATTATGGGATTATTAAATGGATTAAGTTCTATCGATAACTGGTCGCCAGCCAGAAAAGCTAAAGTCCTAATCGGCTAGAGCAAAACGACCATGCCAGCCACTTGTATTTGTGGTTCACCTTGAACTTATCTGTAACTTCCGCTTGTTTCAGTCACGTTTCCATAGCAACCTGGGCAACTGACATTAATTACCGCATTTTGTCGGTAGTTATTTTGTGCTAATTTCATTTTTGAATTGCTCTTAATTATAATGTGGGAGCTCGCTAAAGGTTTTTCACTCTGTTTTTCGTAAGGTTTTGTTGGTGTTAAGGGGTCTGCCTGCCCCCAATGCACACTAGAGAGACCTGAGGCATGCATAAATGGATATAGGTGGGAAAACTCCAAGAAAAGGGCTTGTTCAGCCATGAAAACAGATGGCTTTGGAGGACCAGACAGCAGCCGCAGGACCAACCGCCAAGCCATGGAGAAGACAGAGCCAGGTCTTCACAGCTGGGAGAATGAGAGGCAGGGAAATGAATTGAAATGCAAGAGGTTCAGCCAGGACGTAAAGAAAAAAATTCCCCATGAGGGCAGTCAAACATTGGAACTGGTTGCCCAGAAATGTTGTGCAGTTTGTGTCCTTGGAAGTTTTCAAGGTCCAACTGGAAAAAATCGTAAACAACCTTGTCTGGCCTCAGGTTTGACCCAGCTTTGGGCAGGAGATGAGACTAGAGCAACCTCCTGAGGTCCTTTCCAACCTGACTGTCCCATGGCTATATGCCTATAAGACTACAGTTATTTTCTTTTAACTTTTTTTTTTTAATCATAAAAACTGTGAAAACGCAACTTATCATATTGTGTGGAAAGATTTATACTCTGTTTGAAGCACTTCTGTTCTGCTTTAATTTATTTGTGGCTGCTTTCGAGTGCTGTTCCTACCAAAGTTCATGGCTCCATTGTATGTGTGTTCACATCTGAGATTTAGAATCTAAATCCTCAAAGCTATTTAGGCCACTAAACCGCACTGAAATCAATACTTCGCCTTTTTAGAAAATGCTGCCCTCAGCTAAGAAGAGTTTCAGATTATATAAATTGATCACATGGAAAAAGAATTAAATGAGAGCTTCTTTTCTTGTTGTTGTCAATTAAGATAACAACAAAAATATAAAATAAAGTACTATTCCTCATTTTTGAATCCTTGACTTCATGAGAAGGTAAATGTCTAGTGTTCCAGAGATATCGGGAGAGGTTGGAGGCACACGGGCTCTTTTTGAATTGGTCCTTCAGCATCTTTAATAACCATATGCTTTTTGCTTCATGCATAAATACATTCTAGAGAGATCCCAGAACTGTAAAGTGTCATCCTTCCTTTCGGAGATAGTTAACATATGCTGTAAAACTGCTGTACAGTATGGCTGCTGTCAGGCTGGAAAAAAAGCTGAACATAACTCTAATTGTGAAAATTAGATTTTCACACAAGCATGAAAACTTCAAAGCTCTTCTGACAGCAATGAACGGGGATGTATAAAACTAGCAGAAAAAGAAAGATCCTGTAACACTCTGTCACTGAAAATATTAACAGTGCATTGCAGTCATGTAAGTTGCAGGTCAGCATGTAGTTTAAAAAACTTGCTCCTGAATATCAAATAATACTGGATTATTCTAAGGAGTGATGGAGACCTTCTCCTGTGTGTATGCATGCATCCTCTAAGGAAAAAAAAAAGGCTGTCTCAAGTCCTATAGTATATAGCAGAAATGTGCTAAAGAAACATGTCAGCTCTCCAAAAGCATGAAACCCATATCAAGATGTAGCAAAATAAAAATAAAATATTTCTGATGAGCTAAAAAGATTCATCCAAAAGAGGATCCTACTTTGATATGTAAAACTGAAATRCTTGTCCTGCAAAAACAGATCCAGACTAAGGAATGACTATGGCCATGCTCATGGTTAGAAATATTGGGTTTCTCACCGTTGGATGAACATCTACAGGTGTAATCCCAGCAATGGCTTCTTTTCAGAGGCTCGTGTTCCTTAGCTGACCTTGGGCTTTGTCTCTACTACATTTTTTCTACAGATCTCATATGTGCCAGCTATCCTCAGGCACAAAAAAAGCCCCATCTCTTCTAGTTTTGAAAATGAGGCTTAAGGACCTGGAAAAAAACCATGGACCTTTGGGGTGGTAGGASATCTTACAAGAAATAATGCATGCCATGTAGTCCTTACATGGAGGACAAATGCTCTTCCATTTCCTCCACTTAGTGCATCTGATGAAAATTCCCTGCAAGAATATGCTGATGCAATCTCATTCTGTTATGGCAATAAATTATAATTCTTTAGTCTTGGCAAGTGCAGAAGGCAAGGAGGGAGCTGCACAGGGAAAAGCTTCATCAGAGAAGACCAAAAAATAAACACTACAAAGGCAATATTTTATTCAGGCAGTTACAATTAGTCTATACTTGCTGAGCTTCCAGGGTACTTAGATGAGGCAATTTTTTTTTAGTTTTACCATGCTCCTATTTTCAATTATTTTTAAGAAACAACATTTTACTGTGCTTTTATTGAGTTCAGGCAGTCATTGCCAAGCAAATTAGAATCCCGACCTTGAGGCAGAGGTCTTAAAAGGTTAGGCATTTCTGGAGCTCAGGCCTTCAAKTGCTCTGTTATCAGAGAGGGAGACCACTGCATTTGCTTGGAAGTCTTCACGAGCATTTTCAGAGCCTGAGTTATGCGCTTGCTTGTATAACTGCAAGGGTGGCCTTTCCGAAACAGTGCCTTGAATCACCAAGTGTATGGATCGAAAAGGGGGAGGTGGAAGGAGGGAGAAGGATGGAGAGCCCTAATTGGGCCTGTTTGAAAAGGTGGCCTGGAGTCATTTTCCCACTTTCAACCTTGCTGGCAACCTTTCTTTTTCTGTTTGATTGCCTTGCTCAGGGATGCCCTTTGTGAAGTTCCGCATGGAGGAGGCAACAAACGAAATAAATTGCATGGCTGTAGGTCCTCTGCAAAGGAGCACATTTCCAGGCTGTGAAACTGGGCTGCAGAAATCAAGGGAGCAAATGTGGCTGATGAGGATGAGGAGCAAGGAACATGACAGAAGATAATATACTGCATAGAACTTCTGACCAAGTTCCCTTAACTAACATATAAAACTATTWAGAGTGAAAAATATACTTCATAACAACATTTCAGCATTGCAGTTAGAGTCTCCAGTGCCTGAAAGATGGTTTATTAACTCAGACATTGCTGTGTGGAGAGCACTTGCAGTCTTAGCCCTTACAGTTAATAACTCACTAAGCATGAATGGGTTCCGTAATTCATTTCGTRTCTTGTGTGGCTGCTCAAAAAACACATTGGACTAAAATTTATGGTTGGCTCTTGCAAGACGGTGAGCACCTCCTGCAGGTCTGTGACAGTTTCATGCTTCTGTTAACTTGAAGCAAAGTGCTTCAGACTGCTAGACACTGGCAGGACCAGTGTCTGCCTTAGATGTACTAAGAAAGGATTAGTCAGACCTATGCTAGGCATCGGTAAAAACTCTGGTCTGAGGGACTAAATGAGCCCCAAACTTGCAGTTTGGTCCTCTAAGATGTTTAGATCTCCCTCTTCACCTGCCTCTTTCTTTCCACCACAGATATCATAAGACTATCAGTTCTCACTTGATTACGGCAGGCTGCCTGGAAGCCTGGAGAACAAGCAGATTAGGGTATTAGAAACTAAGAGCTTAAGAAACTAGAACTCAAGCAGCTAAAGGAAGAGAGGCTATGCAAGAGAGATCATTTCAGAACATCTGCAAGAGACAGCATTTTGAAAAGTCTTCTTTTTGAGTTTTGGGGTTTTTTAATGACTCCTGCTGGACCAAAACTCTTCTCTGTGTGAGCCAGTGCTTCTTGAGCCAGAGGAAGACTGCCTCTTCGCTGTTTTGAAGCTATGTTCTCCAGTAGCATGAGATCATGCTCAGTATTTCTGATAGCTTCAAGGCAAAATCATGAAGGAAGCAAACCAGAAACTTTGAAAGCCTTCCCCTCTGTGGCTTAATGAATATGTAGTACTGCTCATCCTAACAGAGCAATTGAGGGCACGACAGAAACAATAAACATGAGCTGTTCAGTATACCTGAATGCATCTGAAGTCCTTTCCTCAGTGTATTTTGTGTTGCTGCAGTGACATATGGAGGAGAATCAACCCAGCAACTCAGCCCTTTCAACTACAGCACAAGCTTTTACTGGCAAATCTTGTTGTCCTTGAAAATCCGACTGGATTGCAACAAAAATAAACCCTTTGTGGTAAACAGTCAACAGGTCCTGCCTACAGATGCTGGTGTGTTTTGCGTTAAATGTTGTCACTTGGYGCTCCGAGACTAAAACCCTTGCTCTGAACAGATGTGGGCAGGCTAACGGTGGCTCTGGAGGGGAAATTTGAAATCCTCCAGTATAAACATGAAGCAATTAACTTGGCGTAAGATTTCCTGTGCTGTCCTCTTTATTGCTTTTAAGGACGGGGATGCTGAGCTGAATGACAAACTCTCCTTTCTGCCTGGTCCGGATCGYGTTGCATTTCAGCCGGCTTCAAACCTGACATTTTCAAAGAGACTAAGGAAGTGAGATTCCCAAAGAGAATATAAACATTCAGTCCCCTTGGGAGAGCCCAGACTAGATTATATACGAACATGAATGCAAGGAGCCTCAGAAAACTTCTGCAAGGCAGAGAAGTGCTTGAAAGAAGAAGAAGGNAAAAAAAAAAAAAAAAAAAGGCAGAAAAAGCTGTGATTTATTCCAGGTCATTCAGAATGTCAGATGCAGAGCTGGGTAATGGAACTTGTATCATCAACCTCCCTGTAAGGTTTCAATAACTAAAACATCTTTGCTTTCTCTCGGAAACATGGAGACGGATTCTTCCTGTGCTCAACCTTGGCATAAATCAGAAGCAACATCATGGATGTCTCCAGTGTCACTTTGTGGGTGAGAGGAGTGTTGAGTCTAATGCTCAGATTCACAAAGACATGGATTTCATCAGGAGTCGGAGGCCTAGATGTCTTTGTGAATTGAGGCTTGAGTGTCTTCGTTCATTAATGAAGCAAAGGGAAAAAAAAAAAGTCTGTAATTAGAGCAAGAGGAATGCCAAAAAGTAGCTGCATGAATAGTCTCTCATATTGAAAAAGATTGGCTTCAAGCTCACTCATGCTTATTGGCATGAAAGAGATTTTTGTTCATTGGTGCATGTAGGAGTGTTCTGTAAATATGAGAATTATATTCACTCTTGCAGCCATTTGGAGGGTGAACATTTCAAAGTGGACAGCCTGAATTTGAAGCCAAGCGTTAACTCCCCTGGAAGAACATGTGCAAGGGCAGTAGCCACTGCAGGGAGCAGGGAGCTATCTGCCACGTGTGGCACTTCCCAGATTGCAAAGTCTAAACGTTAAGGACTCACATTCAACACACAAGATGATAATGACGTAGCCAGGAGGAGTCTGAATAAAGCTGAGCAGCTAGGAAAAAAGGGCTATCTTGTGAGAAATTTCTGGGTGAGATRAGAGGATATTTTGCCCATTAGAAAAGGCTCATGATGAGTTAATCATGTAGCCTAGTTTAATGGTGAACAGTGCCCCTGCCCCACTGGGGACAAATGAAAAGAGGATCTGCAAAACTGCTTTCCACTTCTGTGGCTGCTGCTTGGCATGTTGTCAAGCTGAAAATCCTCAAGAAACCACACRTTAGCCAAGACTTTTGAAGACGTGCTTCCCTGACCGTGATAGACTCCGCTTGGGCTTCCTTGAGAATTGATCTTCAGTTTGCTGCTCGAAGGCAACAGACCTGCTGCTGGCGCTGCTTGGCCACCAGAAAGCAAGATGTTACAATAGAAGAAGAGGTGCAGAGCCAGGTTACAATAAAGAACCCAGTCCATTACAGAGCAGATGGAGAAGCCCAGCATCTGCATTGAGCCAGAGGAATTCTGCTGTGCTGTTGTAGCCATCACTATGAGCAACTGGGCTCTTAAGGCATGCGAAGTGTCTAGGTGTTATTGCAAGGTCCCATCTTAGCTTGTATAAAGCAATGAAGATCCCCTGAAGATAAAGGAGCTGCATATACAGAGTGAGAGCATATGAATTAAAGTCCCCTGTCATTGATGGAGCACATTGTATCAGACCACGACTAGTTCTATTCTGCAARGAAAATCAAAATGAAACAATTATCAGCCAAAAGATCTCTAACTGCAGCCACAGTACCTTCTGTAAGACCCTCTATTTAYGCATACAGATTGGTATCGATTCAATTAAGCATTCTGATGATTACAGTGAGGTGAGTAGAATGAAATAAAGCATCTAAGAAGGCCTCATCAGGCATCACATTGCTAAACCTAACAGATTTGGGAGCAGGATGATTCCTGTGATGATGATGATTTCTGTGATTCTTACTTTCTTACATTCTTACCTGGGATAAGGCAACAAAACCCTGAGATGGCCTGAGATTGAACACTGAAATTACTGTGAACTGACATTCATCTAGGGTGCTTTGACACTGGCAACTGTGATAAATTATTTGTAAAGTTGCTGTGATCTTAGCCATGGTAGTGTAAATCAGTTGGTGTTTAACCAACAGAACAAAGGGCCTCAGATGTACAAAATTGCTTTGTGTGTAAAGCAGATGGTTTCGGTTACAAAACAGGGCGTTTCAGGATGTGTTCTTTGGAGCTATCCCCAAGGTGGCACCTTTACTATCAGCTGCTGACCTCATTCTGCCAATCTCAGGAGTGTGAGGATAGGAAAGGGCGAACCACTGCTTGCAGGATRCTGCTTTTGAGCCTCGCTGGGTGAAGCTGGGAAGGGAATAGCTTTCCTCAGAACATCTGATGTAGTGGTGAAGATCACCAAGCTCCAGATACACGGTCTATCTTTGCAMATGAATTAAGGACAGCTCTATACAATGAGGAAAGCCATATAAGGACAATTTCTCTAAATTTGGCTGAATTACTTAACTTCATCTTTGAATCTAATAATAATGAATGCTAATTTTGCCCCTTCTATTTGCCTCTGAATGAAATCTGTGAATTTGTATCAGACTTTTCTGTCTGACTGGTGAGATCTAAATTTATCCCAAGTATAAAGGAGCCATATTATCTAATCCCAACCTATTCTGAGAACTAAACCTGATGTTTGTGCATTAGTGAGCACCTTTAACCCAGCCTTGCAGGATTCATGGGGGCATGCAAAATTCTCTGGGGTCAAGCGTAATTTGTGGACATAACACATTGTTTTATAAATTTTGTAGGTCCAGTCCACTACAGTGAAGAGGTGGATGAGGGTGACAATGAGGGTGGTTGGTGAATTTGACACCTGAGTCTTTCCCAAGTGCTTGCACAGGAACATATGGCAATTGCTCTTGCCATAGAAAGGTAGAAACCCCCCCCAACAGATAAACACAAAATATTCCAAAATATAATGGAGCATAAACACATACCTTCAAACAGAGTGCCTTTTTTTTTTTCCTGTTGCCTACATAGTAGATTATAGTTAATTAAACCTCTGCTCACATAAACAGAAAAAGAAAGGATGTAAAAGTAATGAGCTGACAACACGGTCTGTATTATATTGGGCTTCTAAGAGAATTTAATTTGGAGAAGAATTATGCATAGGCTGAAAGACAGTCCATTAAACTGAGCCAACTGTCTGGAAAGAGATAAAAAAAAAAAAAAAAAAAAAAAAAAAAAAAGTGTGCTGCCTCCTGTGAAATCAATAGCACAGGGTGCTCTCCTTGCACCCCATGGATGCCAGGGCTGCGCTCACAGGTGGCCAACGGCCCAGTGGGCAGCGCACGGGGGACCTCAGGGATGTGGGAACAGCAGTGGGGATGGCCAGTGTGTCTAATGGGACTGAGAGTTTTGCAGRTGGAAAGACACCTAAAACTGGATAAAGGTGGGTAGTAATTACTCTGGTAATGCCCAGCCCAGCACAGTGCACAGGGAGCAGATCCATGTCCTACTTAGAACCTCAGCAACGTTGAAGCCAGGGCTTAGCTAGTTAACAGCACTAGTAAATATAGGGTTGTCATATGCCTGGGGGACACGTTCTTCACCTTATGCTGGCCAAACTTCCCTCTTCCGGCATTGCTTATCARCCATTCTATTAAAAAATTAATAGARGATATCAGCAAAACAACGTGGCAAAACACGCATGAAGGTATTGCCAAATAAACAAGCCAGTTCGCTCAAGGGACTCATTTTCCTCTTGTGATCTCCTTGACGCCACTCACAGCTATTTAGGATAACAAAAATTAAATAACATTATGGGTTTTTTTTTCTCATTTAATAAAATAGACATTGGGGCTGAAGTAATTTGCACTGCTTAAGAATCTCCCCTGGATTATTCAACCTTATAGGGTGAGAGGTTGTGTCACTTCAGCTCTCCCCGCCACCCCTTCCCAGCAGCTGTAAAGTCATAATCCCTTCAAATGCTTCCTTCTAAACATTTTTCTTAAGCCTTAGGGGGGGATGTTGATTAGAGTTGAGAAAGCAAGGGATTTGTGTTGGTTTTTTTTCAATTTTGAGAGAACATGGGAAAATAATTTTGAGAAGAGTGAAAGTATAGGCTTTTTTAAAAAAAAAAACTCTAATCAAATAAAAAAATCAATTTCAAATTCAATCAGATACTACCTGCAACATCTTCCCCATCTGGTCTTAAAAGGAAGTGTTAACAGAACTTTGAAAAAAAATGCAAGTTCTTTCAGGTCTGTAAAAATAAAACTGATTAACAACATCTCCCCATTGCCTCAATTTTGCTTTTTTGAGGAGATATCTTGAAATAATCCTCAGCTGAAAGCTGAATTGAGTTAAAAAACAGAGTTTTTGGGACTTTGGGGTCTGGTTTGTGGACAGGCCCGTGTTTGAAGTCCTCACGCCATCTAGCATGTGCCCCACTAGCTGCAGCYTCCCAAAAGAGTTTTCTGTCCTTTTGGGGCATGTATTGAAGCAAGTGAAAGAACAGTTGAGCTCCTTCCTTTTGTTTCCATTCCTTTTGTTTATTATTTTTCTCTTTCCTGGCTTTTGGGGAAACTCCAGGTAGCCTTAAGACACATGGACCAAAGGTGTGCATCAGCCCTTAAAAAGCGAGGAACAATCTGTGTCGAGAATGAGGGAGAACATTTCAATTTGACTTGCTTCTGCCAGCTGGCCAGATGCCTGAATAAGCAGATCGAGGGACTGAARCCCTGCGTTGTCCAGATTTGCACACGATTTGTGACTAGAGGAGCTCTATCTGCTTCTTAGCACGTTCCTCCGCTTCTGTTTGCCCTCCGTTTGGGTGGGCAGGGATGATTGCTATTCCAGCAGCATTATCTCCCTTATTCCAAAGGGATGAAATCTGGCAGAGTCCATTTGTTTTGGATATTGACAATAATCCCTCCGTTTCCGAGAACCACAAAGGCCCTTAAAATAAATACCAAGTCTGAGCAAAATAAAACTGTCAACATTTAGCCTAGATTCTTGGAAAAGTTGAGCACTCACTCAGCAAAGCATTTAAAAGCCAGGCTSAAAAGCCAGCTAAATGCACTCCCCCAAAGGCTCTCATCAGCTTCTTGCATGCGAGCTGCATGCTGGAGGCTTTTGTGCCTGTTGCCTTTCCAGCACACAGTGGATCTGCCAGTGACACTGCCTTGATCCGGATTTCTCATCTTCAGAAATACCCTGTGCGCTGGGGCATTCTTAGAGAGAAAGATGGGCCAGCATCATGTGGGAGAGAGACCCGCCAACACGAGCGAGTCRTTTGTGGGTTGTGCTCTCCCCAAGCAGACGCAGAAGGGGGAGGCAACGACTGCAGCAGAGGCAAGAGGGGACGCCGCTCTACCTAGCTGTGCTACGTGCCAAGACCTCATCAAGTAACATAATCGCTATAATCTTTTTCTCCTCTGTTGGACGTTCTCTGTCATTCAGTCAAAGTTGCATTGAGCTCACAGCCCTGGAGATGGGGAGAAGCCACAGCATGTTCTGAAGCCTTGGGAGAAGGGTAGAAGGAGCTGAATGAGCCTCACACAGGCTTCACAACCTGCACTTGCCTGCTCACTAGGAGCAGAGCTGAGCGARCAGAGCAGAACGATGCAGATGAGTGTCTCTGTGGGACTGAACTTTGGGGCACTTTTCTAGGCTCCAGAGGTTGCAAATTGACTGTGACCATTTCCACTGAGTGGTATGGTCAGTGGTACCTGAGAAACGGGTAGAGTATCCACCTGTTTCTATCAAGCTCTATGGCATGGTTTGGGTCACAACACCAACTGGATGTCTACACGATAGCTGCCTCCTTCGGAGAAGACAGATCAGTTGTTCGACTTAACTTGGCAAAACTAACTCAACTTCATGCAATAAGCTGTACAGGAATAAGTTGGCTTAGTTTCACTCAGCCACTTTTCCCATTCACCTCAGAAGAAACTCTGCACTAATCCTTTCCTCTCTTCTGTCTCCATTCAGGATGTATGATAAGGATGTGACTTCTTCCAACATCCCTTTCTTACAGSCCTACCTCAAACTGACCTCAGGGTTTGGCTTCCATGCAACTGGATGTGCTGAACAAAGGTATGGTGATGGTGTGATACTTGAATACATCCTCAGCTCTTTAGCCTTTGGAGAGGGAGCCCATTTGCACAAGAGTCCCAAAGTTATCCTGAAAATCAGCAAAATCCTTGGCTGTGGTTATTTTAAGAGAGAATGTGCTCAATGAGGTCCTGCACAAGAGACACATCACATGCTGCTGGTAATAACTGGAGATTCTCAGCAATAAGTGCTGACTTCACCTAGCCTTTGGGTGAGATCTGAACGTTTCCCTGTGTCTGCATTTTGCTAACAGTCTCCAGGCTGCCCTGCATTGCTTTGGAGACAYCAGCACACTGGATATAGCTCCAAAGCTATTGGACATCCTGTTAGATCCTTAGCACTGGACCATTGTCTTGTTGTTATTAGTGGGGGATTAGAAGTTTAAGGCCTCAGGGCTTAATGGCCTCAGCGGGCGAAGAGCATGGCACTAGCTGTGAAAATGACAAAAATCAATAGCTAATCCAGTGCAGTCAGTCAACCTTTTCAAAGCCTCATCCGTATTGATTTCCAAGTGCTGCTCTTCCTGTCCCTTGACGTAATCAGTCTGTTTGCTCAGCAGACAGACTTGCCCTCTTCCCATCCCTCCTTCCCTCCCTTCCTTTTTTTTTTTTTTTTTTTTTTTTTKTYTTTTTACACTTAGAAATGGATTACTTAGATCACTCCCYTCCCTACTTTTCATCTCTCTGGCTGCTGTCAGCGTAATGATTAAAGGGGAGGCAGATGGGCAACCGGCTCCTACAAATCAAGGAAGAGCTGACCTGGAGTGTGATGGATGCTTCAGGAAAGGAGCAGGCAGACTTAAACATAGGAAGGATGGAGGACATCAGGTTAGATAGTTACAGTCCAGAGAGAGAACACATAAAAAATTACCTCTGTCTCCTTTCCTCATCACTCTGAAGATACATCAGAGTCATCACGCTGATAGAAAAGTCCCCAGGGCACTATGTGAGTTTAGGGATTAGCATCTAAGATCTAGTTCCTCTCTTCTACAGAGTGTAACACTCTTTTTTTCTTCACAGACCCTGCTTTTGGCTAATTGCATAGTAATTTTTAGAGGCATCTAGAAACCCTTGTCAAAACAGTGCTGTAATAATTCCTATTGACGGAAGCCCAGAGCAGTGGTTCCCAGAGAATGGCTATGGGGTAGATGGTTGTGTGGAGGCAGGAGATATATTCCTGTTATTTGCCTTTTTGTTAGACCTGGCCACCTCCTTGAGAAAGCAGAAGGGTAGGTAGGAACCATTGGCCACCAGCTTTGAGCAGTCTCAGCCTAGGAATGGTCCATAATCTTTGCAGTCCAAGAGGGGACCATTCCCTAAGATTAAGTAAGTGCCAGCCCAGCTCCCACCTTTGCAGCCACTGCAGTGCTGCTCTCTGCACTTTGAGTATCGCCCTTCTGAAGATTTGCTCACTCCCAGCTCTGAGCTGGCCTGGCATTGTCAGGCTGGGGAGATAAGAAAGCATAATTTACTGTAATTTTTTTTTTTTTCCTTTCCCCGGGCTGTTTAGCTGTGCCTCAAACACAGCAAACAAATTCTGTCAAATCTCGTTACATTTTATTCTGTCTCTCCTAGCTGGGATTAGAGGGCAGGCATTTATCAGACAAGCAGCTGAATTACCAAATTACATYCCTAAACCAACCAAACAAAAAGCCCCTCTGCCTATGACTCCATCCGGGGGGAGCTGGGGAGGGGACAGCCTGYGCTTTTACCTGGAAATTATGTCGAAGCATCTGCTGTCATCAGAGCCACCAGAATGGCACCAGTGCAACAGGCACTATTGAAGTGCAAAACATTCTCAGCAGAGGCACTTCTTAACCATGCACTTAATGCTACTTCTGTTAAAAAATCATGAAGAAAAGAAAAGAAAAGAAAAGAAAAGAAAAGAAAAGAAAAGAAAAGAGAAGAGAAGAGAAGAGAAGAGAAGAGAAGAGAAGAGAAGAGAAGAGAAGAGAAGAGAAGAGAAGAGAAGAGAAGAGAAGAGAAGAGAAGAGAAGAAAAAAGAAAAAGAAAAGAACAATGGCAGCTTTCTGGAACTACAGGCTTCAATAGAAAAGGTAGGAAAGTCCCCTCTGTGCAGCTCCAAGCTCCAGCNAAAGAAAAGAAAAGAAAAGAAAAGAAAAGAAAAGAAAAGAAAAGAAAAGAAAAGAAAAGAAAAGAAAAGAAAAGAAAAGAAAAGAAAAGAAAAGAGAAAAGAAAAAGAAAAGAACAATGGCAGCTTTCTGGAACTACAGGCTTCAATAGAAAAGGTAGGAAAGTCCCCTCTGTGCAGCTCCAAGCTCCAGCCTGCCCTAGGTTAACAGCAAAGAACAGCTTTGGGCTCCTCAGAAGCTGTGCTTTGATTACACCTGCAGATGGGACAATCTGGCAGTAGAGCCTCCTGTTGGTCCCTTTCCTACCCAGCTATGTGTTAATGGCCTTGTCTGGAGTCATCTGGCACAAAGAGCAGAGGAGCCACGGAAGGTAAGCTTTGCAGAGCCACACGGTGAGGTCTGCAGGCCAATATTCCCTTCTTTTAATGAGAAAGTAGTGAGCAAGTCCCGCAAGATCTTCAGTTGGCATGATCAGCATAGTGAAGGGAAGAAGGAATTAGTCTGCAACAATATCTGCCCTTCAGAGAATAGTTGGCAAACCTCTGATAAAGCCTCTTATGGGTTTCTCTCAAGGACCTTGTTGAGTTAAAATCTGTTTCAGTACAGAAGAGAAAGTCATATCCATCAAACTGGCCTTGAGATAAGAGGTGGACTTTGAGGATGGACCATAGCCATAGCAGGAGAGCAGTGCTGTGCTGGGCAARCCATGGTTCAATGCACTTGCGTAAGTGACTTGTGAGGTAGATTTGGTCATGTCTATGTTGACATGGGCACCATTCTCCAACCTGCTTTTCTCCACCTTCACACAGACACCTCTTTTACGAGGCACATCTGTAGCTCTCAGTGGAGAACGTGTTGGACTTCAGCAGAACGTGCTTCATAGCACTTGTGTTCAGCTGCTGCACTCTCTATGGATTAGAGAGAACAGGGTGTTAGAGAGAGCAGGGTGTTAGCAAAGGCATCAGAGACTGACACATGAAGTAAGGAAAGTGATTTGCTTTGCTGTGTTCATAAAGGTGCCATTTTTCAGCTGAGATGCCAAAGCAAAGTCTTGACTACTTGTAATAAATAAAGAACCTATTTTTGATATTCTGCAAGGGGAAAGTTCTTATCCCAAGGGCAATGACTACATTTTCCTATGAGTGGAGGTGTTAACCTTGTTGCATGGCCTACATTTTAGGCTAAATTATTGCTAAAAGTATGAATTTTTTATGTGACAATGACCTTTTCCAGGAAAGCTCTAGGCTTCATAGTTGCTGCACAATGCTTAGACTCTAGTAAAAAGCACCACTATTGACCAGGCCCTGCTAAAATATAACTTTGTGGCTTAATGGGACAAAATTGTCCTGCTGAAGTATTGAAAATTAGATTTGCAAATCTACTTTTAGGCTCTACACAAAAGTGAGGCTAATGAATGGTGCAGTTCAGAGCCCATTTTAGCCACTCAAAATTGCAAATTCAGGCTTGGTTTTGCAATTGACATAACTAAAGGTGATGGGATTATCTTAGCACTGCATGAGCAGTAAATAGGTAATTACTTTTTCATGTGTTCATTAAATATTTAATCAGCATTTATACATATAAGTGACATATAATAAGGTAGTTTTAACAGGTTAATTTCAGATTCAGTTTGCAAAGATGCTAATTGACATTTAATAGTTTTGTAATTGATCTCTGCCATCTTACATTCTGGAAAAATGCTAGAACATATTTCAACACAATGGAGAACAGTACAATTCAATGTAATATTAACAATATCATCAAGATACGCATTTATTGCAGCTCCATAAAGCTAATCTAAATTACACAGAAAGTAATTTGGTAGTTCCAAACTGCATTAATCTTCAATATTTTGTTTTATAGCACCCACAAAATTTTACGAGACAACAACCTTATATGGCAATTAAGTGCATTTATAGGTAGTAACATGACTACATAGTTATATAATATGCATATATACTTAGCTCATTGCTAGTTTTAATAATTAAGAATATCTCACTGCATTTACTGAAGCACACACACTGACTTCTGTGAGTGGAGATGTGGGTGGAATAGCTCTGTTTATTACTAAAATTGCCTGATGTTCTTTTCAGTGATTCAGAACTACACCAGGCTACAAGCTGAAAGCTTCTATATTGTTTGCCTGACTACTTCTGGGCAAATATATATGCATTTTACCCAAAAAATCATTTCTGGTACCTCAGAACAGAACACTGAAATTTAGCACAAGTGTGGCTTTTATAGCAAGAATACGTCATGTATAGTTCTTACAACAACCAAGTAGACCATCAGACCATCGGGGGCATGGTGACCTGGGCCAGATGGAGACCTCTCTCCACTCTTCTCCAAGAAAAGACAAGAAGATGCATTAACGAGCCTTCATTGCAGTGATCATTTCCCAGCATTGCTGTGCATTACTCCTGCTCACGTCACGATGAGCAAAGCCTCATCCATTATACAGTGTTTACCTGCTCCTTTTAAAGCCAAGCCCAGGAGCTGAGTAAGAGGTGAGCTGCAGGAGGGCCAGAGACAGCTTTGTGCAGAGCACTGACTCAACAGGAAGGGCTTGAAATAACATCATTTGCTTCAGCATCYTCCGGAGCTTTAACATCGCAGTAGACAAGGCCTAATTTATCCAGAGGTGTATGAGCCGGATGACTGCTCTGAGGACACAACTTGTATCTGCCTCACTGCTTATCTGTTCATATTCCACCTGACATCATAGGATGCACCCAACTGCCAGAGACAGCAGCGTTTGGCCACATCAAACCATCTTCTGTGGCTCCTACTGACTTAAAGCCCCTCATCGAGCTGTGGCTTCATTATGCCATTTTCTTCCCAGTGTAAATAATCTGCCTGTGATGATTGTTTCTGTGTTTTTTTCCTCACTGACTTTTGCTTACTGAAAATAAATTAAATAAATAAATAAATAAATAAACAGTCACTACTGATCACCTAGAGTTCTAATCTGAAAAACCATAGGACAACAGAGCTATTCAGAATCTTAAAATGTTTCTCCGTGTGTTTTTTTTTTTTTTCCCAGGGATACTGTCAAACTGAATTTATACAAACTGAATTTGACTCTTTTCGTGTGTGCTGTGAACCTGCTATTATTTGCCGAAGGAAATCCTAGAAGAAAGGATTGTTAGAGGTCAGTAAAGGTCTGGGAGATTAACACGTCTGAGTCACTGGTTTTCCATCTGCCCTATGCTGATGCTTAGCCGATTAGTTAGCAGAGAAACCGTTTCACATAATCTGGAGCTCTGGTTTGAAGTGAACATGTTCAAGATTTTAGCATTAGATGCTTAAGCCTTCTTTCTGTGCATCTGAAGTAAATATATTCGATCTGACACATGCATGCAACCTACCTGAGCAACTAATACTGATAAACAAACATAGGAATGCTTAGCCACTGATGGCCATTTGTTTGCTTCCAAGAACCCCTGAACATGTTTTAATATTGACAAGGACAAGTCTCAGCAAGACATAGGAATGTTAGAACAACCAATCTTCAATATGATCTGCATCTTTTTCTTATTGAGTTGCTCGCTTATTTTTTTATGAATTCTGAAACTTATTCATCTAGATATCTCGAAGAATTTTTCTGCAAACAAATTTGTAGCTGTAACTGCTTCCATAATACTGTCATAAATGAGCAGTAAGCCAGAAACAACATAAAAATGTAGACAGCTAGTCAGAACACCTCCTTTCTCAGCAATGGTCTTTGGTCAGCAAATATGGACTATTTGCAACAAAACAATGGACTATGGCATTGCCTTGGGCAGGCGCTGCATCTAAAACCACTCAAGAAAAAAGTAGTGATGCCTCTATTCTTCCATCCTTTCTCTTGCTCAAGCTCATATCACTTGCATGTTGTTTATTAAAGACAAAATGGAGGAATAACATAGTTAAGGTGTCATAGCTATAATGGGGGCAGCTGGAGGTTCCCTGATACTCTCAGTTGGTAGAGAAAGGTACCAAGAGATCATCAGCCTCCATCACGCCATCAAACCTTGGAAGTCACCTTGGAAGACCTGTTGCCATAAATACTACATGTGTCCCGTTAACTGTGTGCACACACACATACATACACACACACTGGAGCAGTTTCCATCCACAGACACGTTCCCAAGTTACAAATAATGTCAGCACTGTTTCCCTACAGTAAGTACAGTTCCCTTAAGTACACTACACTACATTGATGGTCAGTGCAGTACACACTATGCTGAATGTCCAGCTGGTGGGACAGTATTTTGCAGATCAGGTGAAATAGATATGCTCTTGCAGTACTGTGCAATGGTATTTATACAAATGTAGTAGAAAATTGCAATGGGCTACTCTGAACAACACTGTGTTTTGTTGACTTAATTGAAATTAAGTCAATTCAAGAAATTGAAATGAAAGAGGCAGAGGTTGCATAAGCCAAAGAAAGGTTCATGACTGAGACAGACAACTAAAAAACTGCACAGGTTCCAGGAATAATGAAGTTCAGTCATTCACTCTAACAAAGTTTGGTAAATTCTCAGAGACAAAACTAACCTTCCTTCCTTCCTTCCTTCCTTCCTTCCTTCCTTCCTTCCTTCCTTCCTTCCTTCCTTCCTTCCTTCCCTCCTTCCTTCCTTCCCTCCTTCCTTCCTTCCCTCCTTCCCTCCTTCCCTCCTTCCTTCCCTCCTTCCCTCCTTCCTTCCCTCCTTCCTTCCCTCCTTCCTTCCCTCCTTCCTTCCTTCCCTCCTTCCCTCCTTCCTTCCCTCCTTCCTTCCTTCCTTCCTTCCTTCCCACTATATTTCTTCCTTGTGTGGATCTGTGAAATTCTGACAAAAGCGGTGGCATTTTACAGATGTGTTTACTATTCAACAGGTTGTGTGGGCTAGCCTGTTCAACAAGGGCTATGAGGAGAGACTGCTTGAAACTGGTAAAATTAGAAAAATCTCACCAGTAATGTGAACAGAGAACCAATCAACTTGTGCATTGTYATTATTCTTGTCATTGAAACAACAGAAAGAATAAACAGAAAGAACCTCTATGGARGTTCCTAGTAAACAAATCAGGAAGATCATTGCTGCCACTGAGGAAAATTCGAGGTTTCTATTAAAAATTGTGCTTGTTGATACTTCTGAGTTGAGCCTATTCCTCAAGACATCTGTTCAGTGAACAATACCCTTATCATTACAGGCACAATTTGAATAAAAGAAATAACAGAAAAAGAGTAATACACACCACTGATCTCCCACTCAGATTAAAGAGATGCCATTTTCTTAGAGATTATCCTGTATTGTCCTGAGATCCTCTATTGCTTATGTCCCAGTTCGAGTAATGCTCAAGGCCGGTGTGCAGGACATTGCTGCTGGAGCAATCCTGCCTATGGAGAAGGTTGTGGACCACAGTGCACCTTGTGCCTTTGCATAGTGTTCGGGCAGAAGAGCAAGTGACAAGACCACCAGAAACTACTAAGGCTCATTAGTGTGTTGGAACTTTTGCTGATACCTAGATTTGAATTTAAAATGTTTCTTTTCTGAAATAAACACCCCAGAAAGTCTTCTTGACTTCCCAAATACCAAAGACTTATGGAGCAGATATCAAACAAAGCGATTATCTACCTAGAACTTCAGCAAGCTAAATTTCCTCTCACTGTCCCATCAAATATGAGTGATGTTGCTTTCCCAGTGGAGAGCTTTCCAAAGCGGGCCCTCTCATACGATTTCTGTTAACTCCGTATTTCAAGTCTGAYCAAAATGGCAATAGGTAAATATGACACAGAGGCCTCATAATTTTCTTTTATTTTTTATTCTGACATGACTTGAATACAGGCAAATACTCCCTCAGAATGCAAAAATCCACTGTGTCTTTGCCCTTTCTAAATAGCACTGTGAAATGCTCCAGTTTACCTTCTGGAGAATGAGTTGCATGTTTTATAAGGTGTTCAGGTTAAATGTAAATAATTATCAGCCCTCACATCCTCATCCAGCCAGGAGAGATGCCAAGAGCTTATGTGTTTATCTTCAGATCTATTGGGAAATTTCCCAAGAGCGTGAGCTCTCAGACATTTAGTCAAAACATCTAGTGATAACTGTCTCCAGAACATTCAGCAGCTCTTTGATTGACATATTTCTCATCAACAAGTTGSCTTTGTTTACATCTCTCTAAGAAGTACATAGGCAGTGATGGAAAAAATACAACCAGACTTTTCTGTTCTTAGACTTTCTTCTTCTAGCAAGATGCATTTTATTTCAGGAAATGTTATCAGCCCAGATTTGCTAKTATTAAGCAGCTAGGCTTGCTAAAAGGGCCATGCAGAACAGCATGTGAGTGCTCCTTGAGGAGGTTTCCAGCAGCTCTGTTCTGACGCAGGATCACCAGAAGGCACACAGCTATATTTATGCTTCAGCCCACCTAGACTGAACATATTTATATCGCTTCAGGCAACCATGCCTTTTATGAAATAAATTCTACATCTCCCTTAAACACGTACTAATGTCAATATCAGGTTATATTTTACTTGGCTTAATTTCATGCAAATATTTCTTGCCAGAGTGATCAACCCCAAGAACTCCTTCTTCTGAGTCTTGCCAAAATCCTCCTGGGGAGGCCCCAGGCTCTAACACCAATGTGCTACAGAGAAAACTCAATGCAATATGGCTCAGAGGGGCCTCACACTGTTCAGGTATCCTGGTGCAATAAATATCCCAGGTGAGAATCCCTGGATCAGAACTTSTGGCCTGCATCCCAGAGGAAGGAGGCATCCGTTTCTCCAACCCCCAATCTTGAGAGTTTCACCATGTATCAGTCTAATTAGAGCTCCAGAAACCACCTTGTCAGCTTGGCCAACCTTGGTTGCTGCTCACCCACACTAACCATCAAGGCATTCAGGTGTCTGTCAGAAAGAGAGAGAGAAAGAGAGAAAAAGAGGGGGAGAGAGAGAAAGAGAGAGAGAGAGAGAAAGAGAGAGAGGAAGAGAAAGAGAGAAAGAGAGAAAGAGGAAGGAAGGAAGGAAGGAAGGAAGGAAGGAAGGAAGGAAGGAAGGAAGGAAGGAAGGAAGGAAGGAAGGAAGGAAGGAAGGAAGGGAGAAAGAGAGAGAGAGAAAGAAAGAAAGAAAGAAAGAAAGAAAGAAAGAAAGAACCCACCGAGCTCATAACCTTGAAATACTATTGCAAAGTCTACCACATTATCCAGCAATTAAGAATTCTTATTTTAAATCCACAGTTAGCAAGAGTTCTGGAAAAAAAAATAGCTGTTTTTGAACAGAAAAAAAGGACAAGCTGTTTCAGTCATCATTTTATTACTGACTCACAAGGGAAATCAGTGAGTCTACCAGTGGTTCATGCAATTCTGTTGCCAGCTCCTCAGAAAGGAAATGTCATGTATAGCAACTTGTTTTTCTATTGCAGCAATTAAAGTACATAGGAAGCCACAACAAAATCAATACAAAACTGGTAAATCCTTAATGAATGACAGCAAAATACTGATCTTCTTGCCTAAAGAAACATCTATCTAAATGCCACCTTTTTCAGGGTTATGCTTTTGAAGGTTTTTCTGGTTTATCTTCTGAAGGTTCTGCCCTTTCTTTCTTTCTTTCTTTTTTTTTTTTTTTTTTTTAATCTTGCGTTTATTTACAGATCACCAAATGGCTTAACACTTCTTACTAACTGTGTTGGAGTTTAGAAGAGCCAAAGAGATCCTGCTGGTTAGAAAGGACACCGAGACATAGAGTCTTCCCCTACAACCAGTTGGGAAAGAATAGACACTGATTTCCCCAGGCAAAAGATGTGAATCCAGTTGAATGAACTAGGCAGAGAGAGCTGGAAGTTCTTCATCGTCTCCCGGTGGACTTGGATTGGAGGTCTCACCATTTACTTCAGCCCTTGGAATCTTGTGCTTCTTCCCCTCTTATTTCAGCAGGACACCCATATATCTCAGCAAGGTTACCTGAGATTCACAAGTAGGCATCTTCCCTTAGTGAGCCATGATCAATAGTCCAGGGATGGATATCAAYTTCCAACATTACAACAAGAGTACTGCAGTTTTTGAAACAAAAAGATTTCTCAGCCTGTACTGAGGTTGTGGTACTGCTTATATAGATGCCTTATCCTTTGAGAGATTTAGAAGACCCTATCGTCTTCACAGGGCAGCATTTTACTGTCCCTTCTAAGCCATGCCTCTATGGTCATATTTTTCCTCTTTTCAGTCACTCTAAAATCTTTCAAATCATTTTTTTCTTCTTCTTCTTGGAAATAATGTGGTACTTCTGTGGATGCAGGGAAGAATTTTCATGGTTAGCAGTGCACATATGTTTGTTTCCATTTCCATATTTATATAGATAATTTATGTAGACAGAGTCCAGCTTTGCCTTTGAGACCTTTCTATTTGCTCTGCAAAGAAGTGACATACTCAGACCGTAGGAATCTAGTAAGGCAGTACAGAGTGATCCCAACATTCAGGTCACATACAGAACCATAGAATCACAGAACAGTTATGGTTGGAAGGGACCTCTAGAGATCATCTAGTCCAACCCCTCTGCTCCAGCTGGGACCCCCGGAGCACGGGGCACAGGGTGGCATCCAGGTGGGTTTTGAAGATCTCCAGAGAAGGAGACTCCACAACCTCCCTGGGCAGCCTGTGCCAGGGCTCTGTCACCCTCACAGTGAGAAGTTCTTCCTCACATGGAGATGGAACTGCCTGTGTTTCAGCTTGTACCCATTACCCCTTGTCCTGTCACTGGCCACCACTGAGAAGAGTTGGCCCCTTCCTCCCTACATTCGCCCCTCAAGTACTTATACATATTGATCAGATCTCGATCTTCTCTTCCCTAGGCCAAACAGGCCCAGTTCACTTAGTCTTTCCTCATACGATAGGTACTCCAGTCCCTTAATCATCTTTACTGGTCTACACTGGACCCTCTCTAGAAGCTCCACGTCCCTCTGGTATTGGGGAGCCCAGAACTGCCCTCAATACTCCAGCTGCGGCCTCACCAGAGCTGAGCAGAGGGGCAGAATCTCCTCCCTGCCCTGCTGGGAACATCCTCCTGATGCAGCCAGGAGCCCATTGGTCTTCTTGGCCACGAGGGCACCACTGGCTCATGGTTAACTTGGTGTCCATCAGGACTCCCAGGTCTCTCTCTGTGGAGCTGCTCTCCACCAGGTCAACCCCGAATCTGTGCTGGTGCCTGGGGTTATTCCTCCCCAGGTGCATATATATCATATATGCYGATATATATATAGSTATATATGTATATACAGTGCTCATAAATAACTGCAGATGAGCCCTAGATCCTTCACAGACATAATCTCTTCTTTTTATAAATTTCTTCCTTTTTGATTTCCACTTTTGTATCAAAACGATGCCCAAATRTCTTTTTGAGAAGGACCAGATAATGCTTTCGGTTGTAACCAGCACCTCTGCTTATTCACTGCATGTTACTGCAATTCTATGTGTTTTTAACAGCTAAGTTGTTTTCTAGTGCTGGAATGGCTTGATGTGCTGTGCTAAATGCTCATTGTGTCTATCACATGCTTTATCCCATTTCAGCAGCATGAGATCAATAGGAATTGATTTGAGAATGTCCAATCTTATCAAGCATCGAGTGGGGCACTGGGAGAAATGCAGCGCTGAGGGGGGAACATAGATTTTAACACGACATGTAGCTCTAAGTATGACAAGCTTGTTTAGAAAGGATGGTTGGACATCAAGGTGTTAAATGTGTTTGTTCCTCACTATGCCCTCGGCTTTCAGATGGTGCCAATTTCTGTACCAGCTCTCTCGGCTAAAAGCCGAGCGTAAGTCCTAGTAGAAGATTAGGTAGGGATGAGAGAAAGTATTGCATTTAGACACATAAACGCTGCCAGCAAATGCTATTTCAGCAATTACCTATGTTTAGTAATTATGCTAATGTTGATTCTCAAAGGGCTGTTATTTGCTCAGCGTGTTCTTCGTACTTTATCTCTATAGCTGCCTAACCCTTTATTTTCACTCTAGCTATTACTGGTTGTTTGTCACGTTAAGTGATGTTTGCAGTGCCGAGTGTTGTCAAGGTGCAGTTGCTTTAGCTGAATTCCCATTTTTCCAGTACTGGTTGCTGTAGTTTTCAGTTCATCACAACTACAAAGCTTTGGGGTTTGGATTTCAAGGCTTTTGGGAGGCCTTGGGGGGTGCAGGTGTTATTGGTACTTAGGATGAACGGGCTCTAACAGTGCCTTTGACAAAGTGTTATGATAGGCAACGATCTGTAACTGTTGAACTGACATACACAGGGACCCTGCATCCTCCCCTACTGCTGGAGCAGCAGTCGACCTCGTGCCAATGTGCTGGAAAATGGGAATTGACCATTGAAACACCCGCAGATCATGATCCCATGAATACCCCATGTGAAAGGCTGACTGGAAAGCTGTCCTGAACTTACAGGAAAAGATAGCATAACTAGAACAACCTAATCAGTTCTGAGGAGGTCTAGAACCACTTTTAGATGCAATGAAGTGACCTGCCTAGAAGAGGCAAAGAGAAGCACTGATTGAGGGAATCATGGAAAGACCAGCCCCAGAAAGCCAGCCTGCCTGCACATGGAATCACTTTAGAAAGTTCCTGTTTAAGAGACCAAGTTGTGTCTGTGCCTTGAAACACAAAACCTGGACCTGAGCTTAAAAACTCCATAAATATATTGATGTTCAGTTCCTCCTATTGAGAAACCTGGACCACATCCCTGCTGGCTCTGCACCGTGTGCTCCTGGTGCCTCCTCACCTTCTTCCTCTGCTCTGTTAGTGGCTGCCTTTCTGATAGAAATTATTTCATCAATTTCCTGGCTTGCTCCAGGCCAGCAAACAAAATTCCAGATAATTTCCAGGCAAAATTTGGGAATTCAACATCTTAGGAGACATTTTAACATGCGTCTTGCAAACATCAGAGTATGTTAAAGGGCAGGAGAGTCGCAGAGTATGGACATGAACCTGTAAATGTCAGTGTCAGGTAATAATACCAGGTATATTTAATGTGCTAGTAGAGACATGGCTTTTGAAAACTTAACTCTGCATTTCAGCCTCGCCATAGCCTACAGAGGCTCCGAGGCAGAGCACTGCAATATACACCTTACCAAGCTAATTTGCTAGGCAAGCAGATGCTGGCATCAAGTAACAGAGGCACTCGAACTTCATAGACTTCAACTTATTTTTTTTATTATTGATTTTTTTTTCTTGTAATTTCCCAACATGTTCCTGCTGCTCAGGGAACAGAGCAGGAGCCCTTGCGTGGCTAATTTAGCACCTATTAGCTCTTTATCAACTTATTTGTAAAGTAATTGTTAAGACTTCTGCAGGAGGAAGAAATTACCTCTGATCCGCTGCACTCTGCTGGAGGGAGAGCCAGCCTAGGAAAAGGAACAAGGATCCCACGCGGAGATGTGCAATCTCTATAGACAGCAACGTTAGCAAAGATCTAGCTTAAGTGGTCAAGATAAGCACGGTACAAATAGGGCTGACTTGGCATATGTGTTCATTAACTTAGATGCGGGAGCTTTGAACTGAAGAGACAAGCGATTAAGCTCTAATTGTGTCTTCTTTAAGGGGGCATTTTGAACAGCTAACCCTTTTGTAAGGTGGCTCTTCTTACACATATCACGTCCGCCTATGGATAAACAGCCCTTTATCTTACTTGCCTCTGCTGTTTCCTTTTCCTTGTGAAATGCTGGATCTGATCTAAGCTCTAATGTACCACCCAGCTCACAGTGACTCAAAATTCAATAGGTCTTTTCTGTTATCTCTTTCCTTTTGCAAAATCTTCATCAATGAAAGCCTCRAGGATGTTTTAAATGACCAATATAGAATACTGCTCTTTAGTTGTGTAATCAGAGATGATTTACTGAATGCATTTCAGGTTGATTGTAGCATCTATTAAGAGATTCTTCAGGAAACAGATGAGAAAGTTGCTAAGGCTTATTTGCCTCCCTTAAACAGAAATGCAAACCTATAGGAACACTAACTGCATATATCACTGTTATTCTATTATTCTAGAATAAGCAGTATATATTAAAAAAAAATGTCAGGTGTTTGAAAACTTTCCATTTTCTGTAAGTGGAAAGACCAGCATAAAGCACAAGCATCACTGATAGATCATGGTGACTTGTTTCCCCATTTGGACACTGCATTATATATGATATTTGCACACTCACTATTTTTTTCACACCAAATGCATGCACAGAGAGGCAGTTTTCTGCTGTGCACAGTCAATGGAAGCTCGGTTTAGGTGCTGAAGTATAAATAATGAACATATATCTATCTTGTATTAAAAGCAGATTCTTAAAACATATATATATATATATATATTTTGTCTCACAGCCAACTGTCACAATCTGAACTTGTAGAATATATTTGAGAAAACAAGAATGAACAGCAAAATATACGGATCAGGGCAGATTTCTGGTAGACTTCAGATTTGCTCCATGGACTTTAGCTTGGTAGAACTGTGCCAGTTCACACCAACCAGGGAAGTTTAAGGCAACTTTCTCCCACCTCGTGGGAGGATCCAAGGACAGCAGGTGATCTCACATGTCACTTTAATGTTAGAGTCTGCAGCACTCAGAACCAAGAGATTGTTGTATTCACTTTCTGCCATTTCTTGGTCTTGAGTGTTTAAATCAACCCTGAGACATTATTTGATTGAACCTGCTTTTAGCTTAATCAGTTTCAAATGTTTATTTGTCTTTCTACCCCAGAAGTCTTTCTATGCCTACTTATCACCTGAACTGAAGCACAGAGCTGGTTCTCGGCAGCAAGTAGCTCATAGATGAGCTTGCGTAAAGAGAAAAAATGAGAATTTCAGTGCTCTGCATGAAGATTAGCATTTACTATAATAGCATTGAGCTTGCAGCAGCTAGAAAACACAGGGAGGATCTGATTCAGTGAAGAAATACGATGATTTGTGGCCAGAGGGAATCATGGAAGGCTTTAGGCAAATTGGACATTACCTTTTGGTGCTCTTCTACTATGATTCCTGCAACTCTAATTATAGCAATACAATAGGTTGTTTAATTCTGTCTTATAACCCCATGCCTTGTGCCTGACAATCCATCCAGGACCTCTTAATGAACTCATCATTCTTATGATGTCTAATTATGCAGAGGGTTTTGCTCTAGTTTAAGGGGAAGTGTTGAACTAACATATATTTAGGAAGTAAAAAAAGACTTTGGGGATAAGCTGGGGTGACAGACTGCTCTGGGAGATCTTGGTGCCAAGCAAAGCTGAGTGCTTTGCTTGACCCCAGCAGATCTGCAAACCCTTGGAGCACCTAGGCTTGCAAACCTTAGGCTGACATACTCCATATTAGTCTCTCTGGGACTTCCTAATTGTCTGAGCTGGAGCTAGACAGGCAATAAAGCTGATCAGAAAATGTTTTTTCTTCTGTTGTGATTTTCTTTTTTCATTCTGAAGTGCTCAAAACACAGGATCCTATCAAAATGTCTCAGAGAAGATAATTGCTTCATGCTCCTAGGTTGCCTTACTAACAAGACTGGATGTCCATGCAGCAGCTGCTGGTCTACCCTATTGCACAGTATCTCTCCATGTACTCTCATTCTGAAAGGAAGCTCATTTTTTAAAACTGACTTTTTTTTTTCTATGGAAATCTGATTCTTTTCTCAAAAAATCTTCCTAYAGTCATTAAGAACAATTCAACAGAAAATCGGTAATCACCCTAAAAATTTGACTAGGAATTCTCCTTGAGGACAGAGGATAGGAGTTTGCAACCAGTGAGAGAACATGGCAGTTGTCTGGATGTGAAGGATTTGGGTTTGCATTCCTTATATATTTATGCTTTCCTTCTCAGAGCATTAAAAACAGCTAAATAAATACAAGGGTATCTTCACATTGACATATAGGGCAAAGCACAGCTCAGTGCCTATGAAAAATGAGCTGTGCTTCAGTGAGGTCCATGAGCCAAGTTCATAAATCAGTTGATTTCTAATCTTTACTGGTACTATATTGGGAGAAAATGCAATACCTACTTTCATTGCTCTAGAAAAATTATATAACTACATATTTATTATATAAACTTCATATATTTTACTGTTGTATTTTAAAGAGCAAGGAGTAAAATGTTAGATCCAGAGGGACAGATATGTTAAATAAGCAAAGAAAATATCCTGCATTTTCTCAGGATGTTGACAACTTGACCAATCTGGTGGGAAATGYGAACTCATCTACTTCCACCCTGTGTGGTCACTCAAGGAAGCAGAGATTTCTCACAGTGTCCAGAAAAAAAAAAAAAGACATATAAATTTTTATGATAGCTAGTGAAAGCAATATATTTTCTTTCAATAAAAGAGGCTTATGATCTGATTATTTGCAAAAATTKTAAGGAAGATTCTCTACAGCAGAAGACAGGCATGGAAACAACTTTCCATATGAGGATTAAATGCAGATAGAGGAATTTCTGTATTGCATTAGACCTCATAATCTTCAACAATTCAAAGCAGAAAAATAAAACAAACACACCTTTTGTCCACAGTTTCAAAATACAGCCGTTCAGAAGGCCTTTTCCACCCTTGATAAGCAGCAGTCACAGGCCTTGCCATAAGATCTACTGCATTGAAGCTGTGTGCAAGTAGCTGCCTCCTCTCCCTCTCTCCGTGCTCTGCTTCCGAACAATTCAACTTTGGTTTTGTTTTTAAAAAAAGCCTATTTGTCTTGTAACTGGGAAGCAAAATAGATCCTGCAGAACTGTTTCAAACCCATCTTCTATCTCAGGCAAAACTCAATATTCAGGGTCACAGTTGGGTCAAAATTATTTCTTCAAAGCCTTTAGTTATTCATTAAATACATACAGCTCTGTTGTATTATCCCTTTCCAGTTATGCTATATTGCTTTCAGTAATAGCTACAATTTAGAAAGTGCACATAAGCTAAAGTAAAAACATATAATAAAAACTTATATCTAAACTGCAACTCAAGGAATTCAAGGCATAAGAAAAGGCCAAGACTAGGGAGTTTCAGCATACARGTCCTAATTCTGGCAAGCACTCAGCCCACAGAAGTTCATATCCATTCCTAACCCATCCCAAAGAATATTCTTTTAACTGTAAACTCTGTTTTTTCTTGTTGAAATCGATTAACTTCCACACATTCATAGTTAAACACATGCTTAAGCTTTTTGCATGCTAGGTTGATTAGGTTGATTATGATAGGGTGATTAGGTTATTTTCTAACTAAAAATCCATCCGAAATGACCAAAGTTTCCAGACAGTCACAAGTCTAGAAATGCAGAMGTAAAAAACTGATATTACTAAAGCATTTGAAATGTCCAATCATCTTTTTTTCTCAAAATCAATAGCATTTTGAAGCAGTGAAATTTGATGTAAACTCTTCTTGCGCTGAAATTCCGAATTTCTCACGCTAGGTTGGGCGTCTAGACACCCCTGTGATTAATACTTTCATGACTGCCCAGCCAGATGGATGACTGAGGGAACACAGAAGCATAATAACCATCTAAACAAAAATGTCCTAACTAAAGTGCCTGCGAAGGCAGTGAAATTTCCTGGCCTGGAAAGAAAACTAGCAAAGTTTACTGGGGAAGGAAGGAACTGGTCATATGAACGTCTCCAGGGTTGTAATTCAATGAAAAAAMCTGAAATTTCAGAAAGATGCAGTAGGTTTTGCTATGTATCGACACTGTTGTTTGGCATTAACTAAAAGCACGACTAATTATATGGGAGCAGCCTGTGAAATAAAATATTYCGGTCACCTAGGCAGAGGCGATGAGACACCAAAGAAATTATTCCTTAATAATACTTAACCCAAATGCGTCAATTTGCTGATATTGTTTATCTTTAATTCCTTTCAGGTCTGCCATTCTGTCTGGCATGGGCTTAGTGCCGTTTAGCTTTGTGACACCTGGCTGCTGAGCTGTTTTCACTGGGCTCAGGAGTATGCAGAGCAAGGCTGTCACACTTAAAAGTTCACTTCATTAATCTCTAACCAGCCATGAGGATCAATCCTGGTCGAGCTGCTCCCAAACGGACACGGCAGGATTAAGCGTGAGATGCAGAAAGCAATCAGGGAGCAGAAACATTGCAATGAGATGCAGGGGTTTAGCCCATGGGCTGGATGACCCGACGTTACTATGTGTAAACCTGACTTTGCAAGCCAACTTCTAGGCTAAAATGTGTGCAAGAGAGTGTGGATGCATTGCAGCATCTAAACCATGAGGAACATGCAGCTTCACAACAATGAAAAGCTGTTTGTGGAGAGCCTAAAAATATCAAGGCCACCTTCTGCTGTCAGTAATGCCAGCTCTTATTGCCCAGCAGTTATATTTTCCAAAATTTTTCTTCCATTTTTTTTTCTTTTTTTCCCTATTACTCTGCTGCCCATGCAAATGGGGCAATGAGGAATGCAAAAACCTATCATTCTCCTCTAAGMAGCTCATTAAAATTAACCCACAAAAAGATGCCTGCAAAATACCCTGATGATACTTGGAAGGCAAGTTGAGCTGTGCCAGTCACTCACCACACCAGTGACAACTGCTTCAGTTACCAGCTGTTCCCTGTCTCTGCCGTACCTGTCTAATACCTTACCCTTGGCTAAACGCACCGTGTTAGTGCAGTTATGTGCAAAGCTTAGCACAGTAAGAGCCCCAATCCACAAGGAGTCATTAGAGGCTACGGCGATATAAATAATACATAAATAATTCATAATAATCAATAGCGAAATTCTGCAAATGCTTTATTTCCAATGAATAATTCCATCAGTTCAAGGTGTCGGGCATGGCAAAAGAAGATTCAAGCAGCTCTGAAAATTTCCCAAATTACAGCCTCCCTGCAGACCGGGTGGAGTCACTAATAATGGGGAAACAAGTGGGAAAAGATAAAAAGATTTCCCTGAAGTCCAAGGGAATGAGATGCATGAGGGAAAAGGGTATGGGAGATATTCAGCCAAGGCACACATGTATCTCCTCATGTTTGCATAAGGAAACACGGAGATTACTAGAGCAGACTTGTGTTTTTTTTCCAAGTCCTACAGTCTGACACTACATGAAGATCCATGGGGACCAGCTCTAGTCAACATRCAGGGGTGTGTCATGGTCTGTCCTTCCATGAAGATGTCCCATGAGAGTCCACCTCAAAGAGAGCTGGGAGGCTCAGCCTCCAGAGGCCACAGCAAGTTCATCTGCAGCATAGAAAGGCTTCAGCCTTTGAGGTATTGTTATGCTTAAAGTTGTTTGCCTGCTCATCATTTAGTGCACTTGACAACATCTTCCCTTGTCTGGCATTTGCAGAGCAGATACCTTGGCTTTTGGACAGTCTCGCTTTTTATGAAGTTTGATAACTCACAGACCTACTGTGCACTGAAAGAGCTTTTGCATTTGGTTTACAAAAAACAGCAGCCTGCAATGCTGTCTCCTCTGGAAGCCTTTCAACTGGTAGTGTCAGGAAGCAGTAAATTGTACAGTAAATTTAATCGGAATAACCTTTTGCACTTACATGAGGTTGTTTTTTTGATCTTGCAAAAGTTTATTCTGAGGAAATGCTGCAGCTCCCTTAAACGGTGGGAAAATAAGTGCATGGATATTTTTTGTCCAAAGGAGCCCAAGACACTCAGAACTTCAAAAATTTGGTTGAGGTCACACCATGAAGCTGAGCAAAACACAAGTGCAGCACCCCTTGCTGTCAGTGCCTACAAGTTTTGATATATTATAGACCTATAAAAGTGCTATGGTGCAGTGAGCATCCAACTTACCCCCGTCTGTTTCTAAGGCTGCTCATACATAGTCAGAAATGCCTGTTTTTAGCAGATATGGTTCTCTGGTTTTGCTGGCCACAGCGATCAGTTTCTGGGAATGGGAAACAGCACGAAAACTTTTTGTGAGCAGCACAAGTGTTTCCTGATGCTCCATTTTCTGGCCACAGCCTTATTAGTACAATTGCTAATGACTCGGCGACTGCATTTTGTCTCAAAGCCTTTCATTTATCTGCCTCTGCCTGCCAACCAGCGACACTTAATGAGTTTGGGGAGCCTCTGACACTTCCTATCGACTCTCCGCCACGGTCGGGCTGCCGTCGTCGCAGGGACGCTGGTAACGAGCGCCCTTTAGCCGCACACGGACCACGGGAGCCGCGCTGACACCTCCTTTGCAACGCTCAACAAGTTGGTCTAATGATTGCCGCATTCAGCGCTTGCACAAGCAATTTCCTCGGTGGCCAAGACGGCGTTTGCGGTGCAAGCAGAGCAGTATTTCTATAAGCAGGCACTAGAGGCCGGCTCTGACCTAACCGTAGCTAAATTAAGTCTAACTATCGGCCTCCGCACAACGCTGGCTCAATCCTACGTATGTTAATGCTGATGCCTCCACCCTATGCCCTGCTGGGCTTATTTCTGCACAATATGGGGACACCCAGGTAGCTGTTCCTTAGCAGTTCCTTGTCTTACTGCTATGCTTAGGTCTACAAGTCAAACTGAAGTCTAGAAGCGGCTGGTTTTCCTCTCCGTTGACTGCATAGGGAACTCGGACGATATAAATGGATGCAGACATCCAGAATTAGATGAGTTGACTGCCTGAGTGCAGAGGGTCTCATGCAGACCCTSAGGTAGAAACCCTCACACTGTGTCTCGGTACCGACTGTTACACATGTACACGGCACTCTGTCCAAATCAATACAGCTGTTTTTTTCAGGGAGTATGTTAATTTGTCCAGCCAAAGCAACAACAGTACAAAGCTCCCAATATCCAAGCAGGAGCAGAGATCCACTGGGATCCATATAGACTCAAAAGCAGAAAAATATTCGGTTCAAGATCACAACACAAAGACCCCAGCAGTATTCCAGCAAGAGCTCCTGAGTTCCACTCACCGATTTTAACCACTAACTACATTCTCTGTGTAACTGTGAAAGAGTAATAGCCTTCTGTCAAGTTTCTGCCATGCATCCATCACACGCTAACCATCCATTCAGATGTCTGAGGTACATTTAATCTTCCCTGACACCTGTAATTTTCAYGTAACCCCTTTATTGAGGCAATTAAGTCAGCTTCCAATCCATAGTTTTAGCATTTACTTTTACATTTTTACTCTTTTTTGAACTTCCCTTGTTCCTTTCCATTTACAGAGGTTAATTCATGTTTGTGGTCAGCTCATGAGGCACCCTCGGCACTTGGAGTCAGCTGTGACTCCCTGCAGACTCTAGGCACAAAGGCCTCGTTCATCGTGTATTTACTCCAAAAGAAACCTGAAAACACATAAGCASAAATGGGATGTTTCCTTCTGGCTTCGACAATTTGTTCCTGTCCTATTATATTTTACATGAAGATTAAAAAAAAAAAAAAACTATCATGATTGGGGTTGTTCTTATTATGATGAATGTAAATGAATAATCCAGTGAGTGTGAAAAAAAGATACAGACAGTGAGAGAGAAAAATTCTAATAAAAAACTCAACAGAGCATACAATACATCTGTCAAATGTTTTAAAAGGTTGTCTATCTTCATGGTCTTCATGACCACTCATACTTTACAGTAGAACAGGTCAATGAATGCTTTTTCTTGCATGATTTACATAATAGAAAGAGCTATGAGCTTTTTATTTTTGCTGAAAAGGCTAAGTGCAAGAGTTTGGATCTCAGCAGCAGCCCCATCTGGCTACTCATCTTTCCTGTAACAGCACTGAGAAKAGAGAGCATTGGCACAGACCTCTCAAACATGCTGGATGGTGCAAGGAAGTGCCAAAGAAACTCCTCTATTGTCCCACAGTTTCCATACCATGACTGGGAAAGCTCTGCAGAGCCAGCTGCCCTCCTGCCCATCACACTTGCTAGCCAGAGTGCTGCCAGCTGCAGTTCCCCAATCCATCCATCCATCCATCCATCCATCCATCTGCTACTGTAAACACCACATTTGTCAACAGCTAATGTTTTCCACAATCAGAGTGTGATGTATTAGTCTCCATTTGAAATGAAGGGTCAGACTTCATCAGGATCACACCAGAATGCATTGAAGGTCCCATGGGTACTGTCAGGGCATGAAGAAGTCCCAGTGCACCAGTTATTTCCCTAGCTGTAGGACAGTTATAAATGACCTTGGGGAATGAGTCTGGAACCACTTTTAAGCCTGAGTGTGAAGAATGTTATAAAATTAGGAGTCCATTTGAAATGTCCAGAGCTTAGTGATCAAAGAGACCTTCCCTTTGAAGCTTCTCATGTTGTATGTCCATTTCAATGATGTTTTGTTGAAGAAAGACATGATTGCCATGCGCATCCCTTAGTGATGCCAGCAGACTGCCGCTCAYGGCTCTGTAGCTCTCGCTCTCGTCTGGGTATCTTCTCAGGTCTCACAGGAGAATTTATGAACCTCTCAGTTATCCCATAAGCTCAAATAGATATTCTGCAAAGAGGTAAATCTAATAGGCTTCCTGTGGCTTTATGCTCATTCTTCTGAGAGAAAAGCTCAAGGAGACTCCCAGGAAAGCCACAGAAGTCTTAGCAAGCTCTCGTTTCTGACTCGAAGAAAACATGCAAACTCACTGAAACCAAATCTGTCTTTCTCACAGCACACTTCAGCTGTCCTCTGCTTTGATTTTATTTACAGAGTTCTTCTGGCGCAATCACTTAGGTCTCACACTCTGCTTCTGAAGTGGCAGCTTGGCAGATTTGTTACCSAAACTGCCCATGACCACTGACTCCCCTGCTTCCCTCCCCATATTTTATTTACCCTCTTCCCTTCCTGATAACTGTGTGCCTCGTTAAGCTGCCAACGGAGCTACCATTGGGAGATACTCCACTAAGAGAATGCACACGAATATACTCCAAATAATACTAAGAAGAATAAGAATATAAAACCCACCCTGATAGACATGAGCTCCTCCAGTTTCACCTCTCCTCCCCTTGAAGCTGTCCCCTTGGTGGCTGCCAGAGGCAGTGGACAACCAGGAATGGTGGCAGTAGATGGGATTTGCCACTGCATTCCTGGACCAGAGCCTGCCAAAGCCTGGATGGTCCCTACTGCTCTGCTGTCAGCGTGGGGACAGACCAGGACAGCAGGTCTACCCCATCACAGCCCTCCCCACAAGCTGCTGAGATGTGCTGGGACAGGAGAGGTGATGGTTCCTCTGCCTCTTCCAGCACCCCTATCAGATGCAGGGTTTTGGGAAGCTCCATCCCTTTCAGTGTGCAACACACATGGGCAGGTTTTCCTCACTGCCACACACCCCACGTGGCAGTACCATAGCATTCATCCCAGTATCCTGCATGGAGATGACAGCAAAGTGGACTTCTTAATCATTTTCCACAATTAGCAAGAACATTTTGCTAGGTATTAGGTGGCTTTGACGCAGGTTTTGTTAAATTGGACTGGTGTTATTTASCAGCTGGTTGTTATTTAGTGACAGGGGCTATTATACAAGTATTGTCATCTTGTCATCAATTAGTTTTTAATTAACRTGAATTTAATCTTTTTTCTCCCAGTTGTAAAAGGGGAAAAAAAAGGGAAAAGGGGAGGGAAGGGGAAACAGGAAAGGAAAAGTAGTCAACAGCAGGTGTATGCAATGTATCCACAGCAAAATATCTGCAAAATTTCCCCTAGCAATCCATGAGCCTAAACACTGAGGGTRCTTTCTAATGTGCACTTTAACCATTACAACATGATGGGCTACACTAAGTTCTAGTGTCCCCTCCACATCTTTGACCTAGARCCACCACTTTCAGCCAGGATTTGCTCTCTCTCACCAGTATGGTCAGGAAAGTTAGTCAGTGGGCAGCTGYGTTTGCGCACTTAGAAAACTAAGGCTGCAAAACTATACATTTCCTGAACTTCTGAAGTTTTCTTTTTCCTTTTGCACCAGAGAATCCAGAAAAGGGATATCTACTCCAAAGTGAGGAGAAACAAGTAGTACAAGGAAAAGAAGTTAAAARGCTTACTATCTTCTCTCTCAGGGGCAGTTACCATAATTAAAATTCTGCCATGGATTTCCTCTTGAACACAGATCTTAGGGTCTCAGAGAGTAGCACAGRTTTGGGGGTCTATGTATGAAGAAAAGACCCCAGCAAGAGTGGAAGTGAAAACTGATAGATTCTGCAGAGTTTGAACTGCCTTTCTGAATGCAGGTCCATGAGGGCAAAGCAACGGCAGTGGGAACCAGCCTGGAGCACCAAGCAGCCCATCAGACCCCTCTTGGAGCTTGGAGGGAGGTCTGTTATAAAGGGGACACAGTAGACATAGAGCCATTGTTTCTTCCAAGCAGAACAGCCATTATGTTTCTGGATTTAAATACTATTTCAAGGTGAAGGATCAAAACAGATAGAAAGAAGATAGATAGATAAAGAATGGATAGATAGATAGATAGATGGATCAAAACATGCCTAAATACTCTTGGTTTAAGGGCTTATGATGCTTGCAAACTTAGATAAAAATGCTTGAGCAGGCTCACTAGTCACCAAGCAGTTACACACAGAAAGCCATGTATTACTCATCTGTTTGTTATATGGCCTTACATATCAAAACCCTTATCCTCAGAGCAATGCTGAGTCTAACTTCACTTAAGTTTCTTCATTCCTGGAGTTTCTTTGCAGGACTGGTCCACAGTTGCTGCCTGTTTTTGCACTGCTTACCCTGGGTAAGCTCCATATCATCCCTTTCCCAGGGCAGCATTCCCCACCAGCAAATTTGATTCAAGTCCTGATGAAAGGCATAATTTAGGCTGGTCACACTTAGAATTAAATAAGAGATCAGGTCTCTCTCTATCCCACCCCATCTCTTYCTTTTGCATCTCTAAATTATCTTTCAGCTCAGTTCCGGACTGAGTAATTTAAGTCTTATGAGAAATGAAAGTCATGGTCCATGGAGAGATAATGGTTAACTAAGAGCAGCAAAAAGAAAAAAAAGTTGGGAGAAGAGGGAAGATTTATCCTCTCCACCATGCTAAATCCACCTGAGTGGAGAAGGGTTATAAATCAATAGGTCTGATGATAGTTTGGTTTCTCGTGCAAGCTTATCATCCCATTTTATCCGGCTCATCATCTTGTGGACCTACAGACTGGCGATAAATAGGCAGCTCCAGAATGACTCAAGATGACATTAAGGAGAAAAATGCCTCCCATTGCCCTGTTTGTTTATGCACACTGCTTCCACTCCACAGTCATTTGTACAGCATTCACTTCTCGCCACCACTCGAAAATGAAATAGAAACTAAATAAATCACAGAAACCTGAAGTTGGGGGAGGTTCAGCAGTCTGGAGCAATGACACCAGGCAGTCTCAGGGGGGTCAACCTGGGAACCTATGCAGAGATATTTATTTCAATGAGCCCCATAAGAAATCACCCCTGCACTCCCCACTCACAGGGGATTACACTCACCCTCCCTTTTCCCCATGCTGTTGGGCAAGATGAAGACAAGAGGATGTTTTCTCCCCTTTGGACTCTATTTTTACCCCTCTCTGGCCTCTGTTTTTGCTGTAGCTCTCCAGCACTCCCATAAACATCCCTCTCAGTAAGTAAAAGTAGTCACAGAGATTCGGACCAAGTATCCTTCCAGCCCTGCATGCTTCTACCAGYACCTTCTCCAATCTCCTCCTCCTCTCCGCTGAGGGACTCCTTCCAATTGATGTGGATTTGGTAACCAACTGTGATCCATAGGCTTTGGTGAAAGGCTCTGCAGATCAGAACTTGCTCTCACTTGAGTGCTACTCCCAGTACGAGAGCACACACCGAAGGACAAGCATCAGTTGCCAAGGTCCAGGCTCTAGCTTACTGCTGGTGGAGGCACAAACATATAAAACACTGACCTTGGTCCAACCTTAGCTCTCAGTATCCACTACAGAGCAAAATTTATCTCTGTTCAAGCCCAGGCCTGCAGCTCTTGAGCTGGACCCAATTCTGGCTCTTAGCAATTATTATCAGGAATTATCTCCCTGTTAGCAATTATTATCAGGAATGTTCAAAGCACTGTGCTTCTTTGCTGGTTTACAATGCATTTGGAGCTGTGGCCTCACCTTAGAGTTTGCTGCACCTGCAGGCCTGTGACTTCTCCTCAGTTACTCCTGTGTCTCCATTAACAGGCCCTCAGGCTCTAATGAACATCTCTAACAGCCTCACAAGCTGGAAACGTGCCATGGTACCTGCTTTACAGGTGGGAAGGTGAGGAGCAAAGAGACCCTCACTAATCTGACCAAGGCTGCACGGGAATTACAAAGCACCACTTCATTTTCAACTTCAGTCATCAAAGTTTCCCGTTGGCACTTACATCCTCATGGCCATATCCAGGATAAGAAAACCCCATCATTTGGAAATATACTTGTAAAGAAACATTCATATAGCACATATATTCATATAGCACTTCCTATACAGAGGTCTCCCTATGAAGAGTCCCTGTTTCAGTAGTCCTTCCCATATTCCCTGAGCTAGAGAGTGACTGGAGGCGCTTCCCACCAAAYGGATCTTATGCAAGAGGCAATTTCTGCATGTGAAACTATTTGAGCTTGTTTATTTTCCCCTCCTTCCCAGTCCTGCTTGGCTAAAGCCGCTTGAACCTCTTTGGGCTTTGATGTAGCGTTGCCAGGAGGAGCCACGTTGCCTCCTTTGCCACCAGAAGCGCGAACTTTTTTTTCTCCTCGCTGCAAGAGCGTAGTAAATCAGAACAGGCTGACAGCTTTGTCTCGYAGCCTGTTATCCACCGGCGAGAGGATGCCTCCCCCGAGATCCCATTAGGTGGACTGTCTCCACCACTAAACTTCCAACAAGCACGTTCGCCAAGACCTGCATGTCAAAGAGAGCCCGCCAGCTAATGATCCCTGGGAATTCACTTCCTCTTGCTCTTTCTGTCCTGTGCCTACCTCTCGCTCCTTTCTTGTTCACACTTTATTTTCAAGTTTATTAAAAATAGGCTCCATTTAGTGAAGTGATATCACTCGGAGCCCGTGTAATGGCTCCTGCTGAAGTGATGCCGTGCGAGGTAGTGAATGCAGGAGCAAAGCCTCCGGCGTCACGGGCAGGGACTGGAAGCGATGAGAAGCTACAACGAATCCTGCCTTTGCTCTGCTAACGCTGACAGAAAAGAAAACAAGACAGAGTGACAGAGAGAAACCTCTGAGGATGCAGCAAACCCTCATTATGTCTAATACGGCGCTGGCCTCCCGGGTACAACAGGCCCCATCATTCCCAGGCCCAGGGGGAGGCACCCCCGGAGGCTGTGTGATGCTTCTCTCCCCTTCCCAAWATCATGAGCGTATTCCTGAACTGARGCCACTAATGGGAATGTGCAGCGGGTGGAGCGACGGAGCTGCAAAGTGGAAACCACACCAACAACATCTTGTATCTGTGAGGCAGGCTGCTGGCATTGAAAATATATCTCTTGGACACAACTTTGCAAGGCCTCATCAATACGGAATGTGAAGCACCAGCAGAACAGCGCTGGTGAAATAACTCATCCTGGCTTTAGCAAACAGCTGTCAGGCCAGCTTCAAAGGCCCCTTCTTCTCTCCCATGTTAGACAACAGTAAATAAGACTGAAAATTGCCCCACAAACCTGAGGAGCTGCCACAGAGACCTAGTGGGTCCTGTAGTGTCCCAGTCACCGTGTCACGTCTCAGTGACACTATGGATAGTGGATATGGATAGATGTGGATATGGATAGATAGCCTCTCTGCCACAAGAAGGGATGAAGGCTTTTAATCAGAGAGTGGCTAGGAGAAAAGCACCAAAGACAACAGATCCCATTTACAACCAYGGCTTGAATGTGTGATGAGCAGGCTGGAAATGCTCTCGCTCTCCAGGAGGTGAGCAGACCTTTGGCAAAGGCACAGCAGGGCATCTAAAAACCGCAGGCTGCTCATGGTAAATGCACTAGCCTTTCCCACCAGTAGGTCTGGCTTAGCACTTGCATTGCAAACAACAGGAAACATAGCGAATTTCTGCCTTAGAGCTCAGAGCTGAATAGGTCAGACACAACCCTGGACTAGGAAAGAAGGACATGATGCATTTGATAACGAAAAAACTATAGATATAGAAGTCCTTATCAAGATCAAGCAAGGGTACTATGAGCAGACATGTGGCAAGGAAAAAAAAAAAAAGGGAAGAAGAGGGAAGAAGAAGGAAAAAGAGGGAAGAAGAAGGAAGAAGAGGGGAAAAAAGAGCAAGAGAAGCTTACAAAGCATTTCCTGCTGCAAGAAGGTCTCTAGGAGCCTGTGGGAAGAACTTCTCAGCACTGCCTCTGCTTCTACAAATAGTTTTCTAAAAATACCAGAACCCAGCAATTATTACTAGAATTATTTGATATTTATTGTCATTCRCAAGATGACACAGACAAAAGCCACATACTAGATGTCAGCCAGACCGCAAACCAGTTCTCCCCTGTTTCGATGCTCCGGATGAGGAGATCGAGTGGCAGTCACTGGGTCTGGTTATAAAGCTTCACTGATTAGGCTCAGTGGGTGCAGGGCAAACTCCACAGCACATGCACTCCAAATTTTAGTCTCTACTGATGAATTCAGTCCAATATAACTTAAAAACTCACAGAATAATTCTAGTCCTACATGCAGAACATCATTGCAAGCTACTAAAAATACATTATCATTCCTCAAGGGGGTTTATATGTACTTACAAATATCCAAAGGTCAAATTTATGGCATTCCCGCTTCCTTGCGGCAAGAAGGATCTGATCTTAAACCTTGTATTGGCATTGTTGATGGAGTCTTGGGAGTTAYAGAGAGAGAGAGTTAGAAGCTTCTTCTCATGCTCCCTCCCAAAAACATTTCTTGATGCTCAGAGCCAGCCCAGAGGCGTCACACAGAAGACAGCACAGGTTGGGCTATCACCAGCCCAATGGAGAAAAACAATTGTTTTCCACATCCTTAGGTTTAATCCAAGGGTTTGCGTCTGTCCGTGCTTTCCAGCCACTTTCCTGTCACTTTGTGCTGAGGTGAACGGGAACATGGTGGAAATACCCTCAGATGTGTCCTACGAAACAAAACAGCTTCAAGCCCATTTTTCTCAAGTTTAATGGGGTGGGGAAATGATTTTCACCTAACTTGCAACGAGTTTCCAAGACAATCAGTCMTTGCCTCTGCTGGGGAGATCTTGCAGCCAAAGCAGAGCCCAAGGCGGGCTGCTCAGTGGGAGAGAGATTAAGCACAGGCTGGCACGAGGCAGCACAAGGACGTGTTGCTGCACAACAAATGCAGATGTATTAACATGAGAAACCAAGTCTCTGCAGGTGCAGTTCTGCTCCCYGACTCCTTTGCAGCCTGGAGGATCCCCAACACACACCAGGGAGAGCAGGGAGATACAGAGCTGCTACGAGGAAGGGAGATTTGGACTTGTGGACTGTTCTCTCCTTCTCTGATGCAGTGGCTTGTATGACTTGTGTTAGTTTAATAAATTACCTTTCCTTTTTTTTTTTTTTTTCCTGCAACAACTCTCCAACATATCAAAAGCAATGGTTCATACATCCTCAGCCCATAATGAAGTCCCCCACCAATGCACTCATGGCCCAAGCAGCATCCAAATGCTCAAGACATACCTTCTTGGTTGGCTACAAAGAAAGGCTGCTTGCTTCACACCCAGCCCCTCCAAGGTAGACTAATATTGCCTTCTCATCAAGGCTTCCTAACATCTCACCAAGGTAAGAAAACAATTCCAAGTCTCCCAGCACGAAAGATCAGTCCCCATACCTGGAGTTTTGAGACAATTTGGTATTGACAGGGGTTTAACCATCAGAGATGTCCAAGATGCAGCACGGTGATGCGGGTTGTTGGGTGCAGGAAGGCACATCAAAGAGTAGCTATGAGGAGCAACTCAAGCAGAAGAGTGAGGGACAGCAAACACCCTGTAGACTTTTCTGTGAGAGTTGCTTATTCCACAGCTGTCTGCAGGGACTATAACGAAGCTAGGGCTCTGCAGGTGGTATTTTACACCAAAAAGCACACATGTGAGGTGTCAGCGGTGAATTGCTGACCTTAGCTTAACCCTTTCTGAAGGTAAGAGCCAGAGTGAGAGCCGCATTTCTACAACTCCTAAGCTCCTGGGATCCATATGGAGATTTGAGTCTTAGAGGCGGGACTCGCATTCATCTCCACAAGAGCTAGAAATGAAAAAAAAAATACAATTTAATCCATCTTCTATCTTGTGTTTTGCTGGCAGCACCATAGGGGACCTCAGGACGAGACTAGCAGAGATATTGCAGGTACAGCTGTGAGTGTAATGGATTTTTCAGTTCATTTGGAAAACAAAACAAAGCTGTTCTGTGGTGACCTGAAACAGGTTTTTTTTTCCACTATAAGGAGAGAAACGATACAAAAAAAATAGCTTAAAATCAACTGAAATATCCTGTTTGACCAAAATGAAAACTTTAATTTTCTTTTCATGGCATTCAACCATTTCTTAATTCATGGTGAATTAAAAACAAAAAAATATTATCAAGAAAAACATTGTGGCTTTACCCAAAYCATCCTCTTTTCCTTCTTGGGGAACTCTGCACCAAATAATTTCGGTTTGCTTTTGATCTATTTGGAAAAGTGAAGCAAAGCCTCACTGCAAGCAGAACATTCCCCATCCCTGCAGCCTCTTTTGAAGCTAGGCCAGAGCATTAACATAGCTGCAGGTAACCGGTTGCACAGGGCCCTTCTTCCCCTTCATAGTTATAAACAACGTGACTAGCAACCTCAAAAYAGCAGTTTTAAACCCCTTTCCTGCCCGATCCAAATATCTATAATGAYGGTAATTCAGAGCTCCAGAAAGAGGCACCCTCCTTTCCCACCGATGGCCACCTGGTAATAAACTGCACAAGTGCCCCCCGCTCCTCATCCTGCAGTGTGTTATTAATGGGCTGGCATCCCTCGGAGAGCAGCAGGAGGACTCAGAGTAAACTGTCAGGAGATGTCAGGATTTGAGGCACAGAGCAGCTCTAATTGAAATCTTCTCTGTCATTTGCTCATCAGGAATGTAGAGCTCCTCCTTTGAATGAAACATTAGACACTGGCCTGACAGCTCCAGGTGGAAGATTATGCGGCAGCTTAATCGCTCCCTGACAGCCCCAGTTACTCCCACATCAGCATCTATTAACCTTCGTTTTATTCAGGCCCTTTTATGTCTTTTTAATCTGGGGCTCCGGGGACTTTGGAACAAGAGCTGGTCAGATCTCAGAAAGGATGGCAGAGCTATGTTTTGCCATAACAAAGTTAAGATCTTTAGCTGGGMAAGTATTGACTGTTGGGTCACCTACTTTTGGACGGAAGTCTTAAGAGAAGACAATGCCTTGTGAAATTAAACCATTTATCTGATTGAGAATGAGGTAACTGTTTTGCCCAAAGTTGAGATGTTATCACAAGAGTCACATTATTGGGGTATACTTTTTAAAGCCCCAAGTCACAAATGCAGAAGACACTGTGAAAAAATTCATTTTCATTTAATTTACTTTTTTTTTTTCAAAAGTTAGATTCGAGCCTCTCTGTTTGCAGAGAAAAGCTCAAACTTAGATGCGAGTTTGCCCTCAAGGTTCAGACACTATAAGACAGATAAAAAGGACCCAAAGTTTATCCTCTGTAAATCAAGACTGGATGTCTTTTGAAAATTGATGCTATAACTCAAACAGAAGTTATGGGCTTGATGTAAAAATTATTAGCTGAGGTTCCCTGAGCTGTATTATGCAGGAAGTCAGACTAGATGATGCTAATAGTCCCTTTCTGCCCTCAAATCTATGAATCCTTCTCCTATGTGCTTTGCAGTTGTCCCCTAATTGTCCTTCCCTGTTTTATATGCTTGGGTCCAGACTCTCAGTGGTGTTCGGATGTCTAGTATGAATTTTCATGGGGAAATAAAGGACTTCCAGCACGTCAATAAAAATCTCACTCACCTGCTCCAGTTCTTCGTTTCAGTGTAGAGAGTTCAGCTGCAGTTCCCAAAGACTGAAAGCAAGAAAACCCAGAGCAATGGGAAAACCTAGGGACTCTGGGCTTCAATTGCCCCAGCCTGGTGACACAGGGCAAGTCTTTATCACCGCTATATGTTGGGCTCAGCACCCTCGTCATTCCTTTTCAAGCAAAACAGAAATAATGATCTGGAAGCAGAGGAAGAGGTGAAAAAATCAGAAGGACTGAATGGGCAAATTCTCCTCTGATAAAGGCAAGACATSATCTTGCAGCTCATGAGTGTTTCCACACTGGGAACAGAGGGAAAGGATGGAAGTTAGTAAAGTGCCTGCATGGCAAGTTTCAATTTAAATATGAATGTATTTATATATGTATATATGTTTGTGCATATGTATTGATAGACAGAGAGATAAAACCATCCCAGAAAGCAGTTCCTGATCTATTCTTTCCAGATCAGTTTCACTGTGATAAGAAACAATCACTCTCTATCCCAGGCACTAAGACAAGTGTACTGCTCGATATGTCAGGATCAGATAATTAGCAAGAGAAGGGTCATAAGACAAGACTGCGACACACCTGCAATCAGCAATGTTGCCCTTAAATTTACAAAAAGGTCTTAAAGATTCTTTGCTTTCCAGGCTTTGATTTATCAGGCATTGAAGGGCACTATATGACACAACCATGATGGAGAGCAGAAGTGCTCCTGCAAGGATCTCAGATGTGTCCCTCCTGATTCACTATTGACACTGCGCCTTTTATCTCCCATTTCTCTAAAGCTAGAATTAGGAAAGAGAACTTCCTTTTTGCACACCACCATGTAAGATACTGGCACATCAGACGTTTCAAAGGAAGTTTCAAGACTTTGCTCTCTTAGAGAGTCTCAGAAAGTTCATGCAGGGTAACCTCTGGGTCCTTTTTTTTAATAGTCTGTGAATCTACTAAAATTAGTCTTTCAGCATGTAACACACCAGGGAGAACCTTGTGATTTCTCATGCCAATTAAGCATTGATAGTGCTAATTTTGGAAGTGTTGTCTCATATTCCAAGACAAAGGTTACTTGTGGCTATGCTATTAGTGRGTAACAGCACTCACTAACATGTGTTGAGCACACATGCTCAACAAGGATCTTCTGCTTCATCAAGCAGGGGACAAGCCATCATGTTCATGTAGGGATCTGAATGTTCCCAGAGTCATTGGTGCCTGTGTGCTTGGATTTGATTCAACCTACTCCTAAAATGAAAGAAATGGGCTATGAAAYGAACGTCCTTGGATTTAGATGAGGATAGTGAAGCACTCTCTTTGGAGGAGGATGGAGACCTTTCTGACACCTACTAGAGGTCAAGCACAGGTATGAGGAATGTTGATTGCTGAGGATAATTTACTTGTGTCTAGTGATGATGACYCCAGCTCTGCTCCCTGCATAAGGTTAGAGAAAGGATGCATATGTTTGCAGGCAGTAGATTTGGAATTCTGAATTATGAGAATTTGACATGCTGGGACCTTCCTGCTGAATAGGAGACCTAGAAACAGGGTCAGGAGTGCTCAGTCATGATGTGTGACTTGAACACTGCCAAGCATTAAGACTGTAATCTTTATTTATAGCAGCTCACCTGAGGAATGCAAGTGAAGAAAAGGCTTTGAGAGACAACTATTGCAGCTTATTTACAATGGCTCCATTGGATCCCAGCGCTCTCCAGGCACATGTTAAAGCAGCAATAAAGGAAGCAAAAGCATTTTTAAAGTCAGCCTTTATAGCTTAGCATTGGTGACATGTATTCAAATCATCTACACACCATCAAACATGGGTTCCAATTTAAATGTCGCTGTGGAAGATCTTTCATTCATCTGCTCACAAAGTCATTTTTCACCTTGCATTTTGTAGCAATGAAGAGGAGCACAGAGAAAAATAAGACAAACAAATAATGATCTATGCTTTTAATGTAAAATGTAACCCTTGAAATCTCTTACTGTATTTTTTTTTAAATAATCAGTCAAGGAAAAGGGAAAAATAAAAACAAAACAAAGCTACCGTGAAAGGAAACAATAGACAAAAGAAAGTTTTCTTCTTGCTTATATACTAGAAGTAATAATCAAATGAAATAACCATTATGGCTCATCATCTAGCTGCCAAAATCAATGTTTACCTTTCCATTTATTACCACTGTTATGATCAACTTGAGCAATCACGGGAAAAAATAAAATTAAGTGGAGAAAAGCTTTTTCATAGCCCTTAAATCTAACCTCATGAAAAATTGCTTCATTTTCCAGAGTACTGAAATGTGTGGTATTTTAGGGGAGCAATCTGAGAAAATGCCTTATATTTCCTTTTTTTTTTTTTTTTTTTTTGCTAAGAATACAGTTAATGCTACATCAGATTACAACAATCTTCTAGAAATTGAAATATTTGACACACTAAAATGTCCAGTAAACATAAATTACTGGTTTCAGTAATTTATCAGTAACCATTACTGATTACTGGTTACTGTAAATGACCAATAACCATTTTTTTAATCTTAGAATATTAAAAGGATAATCCATGAAAAGTATAATATAGTATCTATATCTGAAGTCACTATTAAACTATTATTTCAATTTTGTCTCAATGGCACCTATAGAACAGGCACACAAACAYACATTACATGCTAGCAATGACGAAGAAGGTCACCAACAAGCACCAGGCCAAAAGTATTAATGCTAATGGTGAAATATTGCTTCCAATGTTAGGGTATAACCTAGTGGCTGGATTTTTCACCTTATAGGGGAAAATATTTCAAATCAAAATAATTTTAAGAAGGTTTCTGATGGACAAGAGACTCTGACTTCAATCCTATACTGTCAAATACACGCTTAGTTTCCCTTATCAGAGGGAGAGCTTTGAAWTTTTCCCTGAAAGGTCCTTTTTCTGCAGTTGTATGATTGAAGAACTTCAGTAAAATTACTTATGAGCTTGAATTCAGAACCCATTCAAATTAGATTTTTCTTTGGGTCAAGATTACTCCGCACACAAAATGAAGCACGCAATTTCAACACTAGAAGTTTCAAAATCAAAACCAATGGTGAAAAGGGGACGGGGGTCCCCTGCGGTACAAAGCCTAAAGTTGGCACAGCGGCCAGGCAGAAGTTCCAGCCTTGAGACTAGTTTCACCGAGTGCAAAACTGCATCTGCCCACTTGGGTTTACTAACACTGCACACCTAATTCTGCTACAGTTGCTGAGTCTATAACTACATTTATCCCAAGACGATCATCTCCACTTATGGTCTTCAACGCTTGTCCCAACACCCAGAGCATCTGTGCTCTCTGACTCCAGCCCTGCCTTTACACTCCCCATCACAGCACCAGCTGTAGCTTCTCCTTCAGTTTGCTCCTGTAAGAGATGGGTTGAAGAGGTCCTGCACGTTGCACCCAAACTTTCTGAAGATATTTGCCAATATCTTCAATCGGCAAATTTCAAATTTTCAAAGCTCATTATTTTTTATTTTTTTTTTAATTTTCAATGCATCTTGTGGGCTTCTCAGCTGGCAAACTTACTTAATACACTTAAACTAAGAAACCAGTTTCTTACTTTAGAATCACCTGCTTGGGACATCTATCTTGTTACCATTTTTGTGCCAGTTAAAGCTTACTACCATCGAGTAGGAAATAGCATTGACTGTTACAATATATTTTTCCAGGGTCCATGAACTAAAATATTTCACAACTAAACTGAACATGCACATTAACACATCGACCAGTTTAAGAACACAGTTCTGCTTCTGTGTAATCTTTCCAAGGGCTTACGAGTGAATTTTGCATTCATGGAAGCAAAAGTTTAGACGGTTGAGATCAAAGAATAGCAGAAGTGGGTCCCAATCATCATTCCCAACAGAGCTGRATGAATGACCTGCTCTGTGAATTTGGCCTCTTGCTCTGTTCTCCAATTATCTGCAGGCAGACGGTGATTTTGTTGTATTTATTCACTATAGAAATTATTTACTGAACAACTTCAGTCAACAATGCTTGCTTCATAGATCATCAGCAAGCAGTTCACTGAGGCTGCTCGGCACTTTTTCAATAAGGTGCTAAGATCACTTGAGATCACTGTCATTTGCTGGGACGAGCAGAGCCCTTACCAACAGATTTCTGAAGCAAATCAGTGATACCAATTTCAACATTCTCCCTCTAGGAACATTTTTCACAAGAGTGTGCCAATGAGTTATCCCAGTGACCAGCAGAATCCTACACAAACTAAAATAGAGAGATGTCCAAGTGTCCTAGTTTTCACTGGAGCTGCTGGTCATGCGGGCACTTTTCTACCAACATCTAAGGCTTTAGGCTTTAGGCTCTTCCATCATGTAGAAGGCAGTTGCCACCCAGCTATGACTGCACTTTCTTTCCTGGCTAAGTAGTCACCTCACACTATTTTCTCTCAAAAGCTTTTATATTATGATTTACAAATGATATAAGTTGCCTCAAAAACAATCAGGCTGTTATTCAGCATGGTTTACCTTCATCTGAGTCCTTCAGCCTCCTCTTGGAGGTCTATCTTTTCACAGGTCTTCTGGCACCCGACCTTCTCCATTTGCTGCAAGAGGCTTTTAGATGCTTGAGTGTTCCCCTGACCTCCAGGTTCCCCACTCGAGCAAAAACACRCTTGCTGTTTATCACTTAGCAGTGTTAAGAGACAGAGAAAGGTCCTSTAGAAGGTTATCTGTTGTCTCTCAAGTATATGGGTTAAAAGATAATATCTGAGAAGCTCTTTAACTTCATACTTGAATTCCACCAAATCTGAGCATCAGTGGAATATTACAAACACTCTACTCCTCTAAGAGAAACTAAATCAATAAAGCTATAAAGCAACTGCCAAGGTGCATCACTGCTCATATAATAATTGCAACTCTCTAATCAGGCCAATAATATTCATAAAATTACTATCTTTCTTTATTCTTGGGTTATTTACCTCGAATATCCTACAGATCACAATAATTCTTTTAAAATGTGCACATCTATTTACGGAAAACATTTTCCAGTTGGATTTTGTATGAAATAAATTCCCTAATGCCTGTCAAGGAATTGTGGATCCATCCTCCTCATCTATACATGGGTTTCCACCATACAGAAAAAAAAAGTATGGAATAGCATTAGTGTAGGTTTTTCTTATTTTATGTTCCATAAGAAAAATCACTGATCTCAGGACTTAAATGCTGGCCAGCAAACGACCATTCAAAGATGAGTAATAGAAGCATAAAGAATCACCAGTAAATCATATATTGATACTGAAAGCACATGGAGACTTACTAATCATAGAGGAGAGAAAATCAACATTTCTAACATTAGGATCCTAAACAATCCTAGCCTCATCATTCCTGAGGGGACAGAAATATGTTTTCCAAAGACTCTGAAAAGGACATTGGGATTTCTTAATGAATAGGTTGCAAAATCATCATATATACATGAATGCAAAAATATGTGATAAAGCCAGGAGCTGAAGCAGATGAAATGCTTGTTCAGCTTCAAAGTAATGTAGATACATGCTGAGCTAGCAGCCTTCAGCATAGGCTAGGGGAGAAATTGCATTCAGACCTATGGCTAATTATCAAAAATTCAGGGGTTGCAACTTATTGTTGCCTAAGACTAAGTCTTAGAATGGGAAAGACCAACTACCTTCTGTACTTGGAAGGCTGGGCTTGGAACTGCAAGGATCTGAGCAACCATGGAGACCTACGACCATGTTCTCAGGACAGAGCTCTGCGATGACTTTTTAGAAGAAATTTCACTGTTAAGCTAAGGCTTTTCACAACACCATATTCTCAGGATTAATGACCTAGCAAGCTGTAGAAGACACTAGCACATAAAGAAGGAGGGCTTAACAGTTGCCATCTTTTCTCATTCAGATGCTACAGGTCAAGTATACAAAGGCTGGGATTCACACCACATAGTTTGAAGTGACTAACTAGTCTAATTTGACTCTCTCTCTAATTAAAGGAGAAACTCAGACATCTCTGAAGGAGCATTTCAAGCAGGAACCTAATTTAGTTGCTCTAAGTCACAGCCCAGAGGAGCCCCCTCTGCCCCCCATTGATTACAGAAGGAACCAGAGGGGAGCAGGTAGCTAACTTAATTAAATTAGATGTCTAAAGTTGTGCGCTACAAGTGCCCTGCAAAGTGCCCTAGAACAGGAAGATTAGCACAATTTCCAGTGCAGTGTAAGAAACCTTGAACTGTATCCAACACAAATTACACAATCTCTCAGACTGCTACTGGTTTTTGATAGCTGGCCCTGCTAACAATCCACTGCATGAAATATTAAGTACTGTAGAATGGCTTAGCACTGAAGCAAAATAAAAGTCACAATTAATACTTAAATCCTGTGTAAAGGCTTGTTTCTTTCCAGTGCTAGAATTCAAAATAGAGCAGGAGGGTACACAGCAGCATAACAGATGTGCTAAAAGCYAAAACTTTTCCTGGCAAGTGTAGAAATTTGAGATAGAAAAGTTGGGCTTAAGAAAGCAGTTTGCAACCTTGGTGGAGGATGAATACCTCTTTGCAAGACAAAAGGGTGTGTGAAAAAAAAAAGGGTAAATAAATACAATTCAAAATAAAAATAATAAGCGTGATGATTAAGCTTTAAGCTTCTATGCAGCCTGACAATGCATCTGACACGTTATCACAGGGACTGGGGAAAAAAAGAATACCTTTTCTTATTAGGRAGGAACACTGAATTTTAAAATCACTGAAGGGTTTCTCGCTCACTTCAGTCTTACTCAGTGTTTGGGTACAAACTTTGGCACACAGCTTCATGATCATAAGATTTTACCTGTCCTTCAGAAGACAGTAACAGTAAGCCATTGTCTTTTGTAAGTAGGTACCATATAGCAGCTTTAAGCTTTCTTCTACAGCAACGTAGGCTACCCACTATTAGAAAAAAAAAAAGTATCAGGCCTAAGTTCAACGTATTATATTTCCAAACAGAAAAATCCTGCATTTTTAAGTCTCCAGCCCGTATTAGCAGAGACACTTTAGAATTAATGTTTCTGYTGTTTGTGCTGATTTTGCTCCCCTTGGCACTGCGGAGACATGGTGCCCCAGAAAGGCTCTCCYTGGATGGCCTTGCTTGGGTGGCTCTTCTCTTCTTGTTTCACCCCTGCCGAGTTGTAGCTAAGAGGCTCATTTTACCAAGCATCTCTCCWTTGACTTATGCGGCCACCAAGCCGTCCCTGCTCACTGGAGCAATCRCATTTTTCCTCCTGCTCCCACTGCTCCACGTCCTGTTACCAGAAATGGAGCCACAGTGTCTAAGGCACCGAGGCAGTCACTCCTGCCTATGGAAGATGGAAGCACTAAACTGTTAAATTAACAGCTGCAAAGAGCTCATGCAATTGGAATGGAAGCAAATGAATGCGACTCCAAACAAACTTCTTTTCTGAGCAAAGCAGACTCCTGTACAACCCTGGATAGAGGAACCGCTTTGGGGCACAAAGCAATCACCAGAACATGCTGCCATAGGGGCTGTCATCCCACACACCGACATTACCTCCACCTCCCAGACCAAGCAGTTTGGCTAAAAACACTTACAGAGCAAAAAATCCTCTTGAAACTGATGAAGAAACCTTAAAAAAAAAAAACATTGTGAAAATCAGTTTGTTAAGCCCCGCATTGCTGCTCAGCTGGGGGTATTTTTTTTCTACCCCGTTTCACCCATCCCTATATGATGATATAAAAGTCAGCGCTTCATTGAACTTTCTAATAGCCAGGACATATTTCCTTTGCAACCTCAGTGCTCTCTCTCGCTATGAGCTTTCTCCTAAGCAGCATGACACAACATATTGTAAAGGGAAAATGATAATTAGAAGGAACATTCGAGCAGAGGAACTTGTCTGGAAAAATGCTTTAGTTAAATGAAGCGATAAAGATTGTTTTTAACTTAATCTGTTAAACACACACACTCACACACAGGCTTACGCAGATCTATCCCACTACGAGAATGTCTGCTCACCATAAACTTGCAGTCTATATGTGGAGGACAAACAGACAGGAGGAGGAGAAATGAATTATTATTTTGAATTTGCCTAAGTTAAACTGAGGTTCATTAAAGGCACATTGAATACCAAAACTCTGAAGATGCAAACTCTACATAAGACACTTGCAGGACCCACTTCTACCACTATTTGCTTCTAGATAAATACCCCAACACGTAGATGTGCCTACACAGACCCCAATACGTAGATGTGCTGGCTTCTTCTCCCACTGCTTTGGGAATCTCCATGCAATGCCCAGCTGCTCAGGGAATGGCATTTAGTTAGATGCTTTAATGTTGCTGTGATCCTTCTTATGGGCTAGCATTAAAACCCTTGGTATTTTCAGACAAAAATGTAATAAACACACATCCAATACTCATTATAAATACTGGAAAGAACAATAAAGAGAAAATGATGCCCTGAGAAGAAGAAGAAAAAAGAAAAACTATTGRCCTGACAGTCGAATTCTGTGTCTTTCGTTGGTGCAGGAGCAGAATGGAAGATAGTGAAAAGCAAAAATATCATTTTTTTTCAGTTTAAATATTCTTTAAACAAGTGATGGATCTTAAAAAGCTACAGAGATACTTGGCTGTCAGATGTAATCCCAAGTGAAAAGGGGTTACAGAGTACTGTCAAGGTGACCAAAAGTGTTCAGCAGATATAGTTTGTCAGTCAAACCTCCATCACATAAATGTACCAAAATGATCAATAAGGTTCTCATTGTAGAGCCTTAGGAAGGAGTCAATAGACTACTCATCAGTGCACAGCTGCTAATGATTAACAGAAGTCAGAAAGCGGTCCTGAAATTGCATTGCAAAAATRAGGGAGAAATTTTTCTACTGTTTGTGGCTCTGCCTGAGCTTTCAAGCGTGGTGCAAAAAAGAATTGGTACAGCTGTGTGGGTATCTTCCATAAAAGGGACATTTTCTCTCTTTCTTATTAAAGGATGATTTCTTTCCTGGTAACCTTCTGCTTTCTTCTTTCAGCCCTTCATTTCATTTTGTCTTCAAATGCATAGACAGAAACGTTTTTAAAGAAGAGCTATATTTCAACTCATTTTTGGAGAGACACAGGGCAGGGCAGTGTAACTCATTTGTGCTCAGGCTCCCTTCAATAATGCTGTGAAGTCAGCTTGGGAGAGGACAGCTAGTGGGTCAATGYTATGATCATGTTTTTTTCTCACTGATATTCAAAAAATTTTAGACAAATATTAAAATTGCCAGTGTCAATAAGATCCAATGACCATTTCATCTAAGGAGGAGTATTGCCAGCAGGTCAAGGGAGGTGATCCTTGCACTCTACTCAGCTCTGGTGAGGCTGGAGTATTGGGGGCAGTTCTGGGCTCCCCAGTACAAGAGGGATGTGGAACTTCTAGACAGGGTCCAGTGTACAGCAACAAAGATGATTAAGGTACTGGAGCATCTATCGTATGAGGAAAGCCTAAGCCAGCTGGGCCTGTTTAGCCTACAGAAGACTGAGAGGGGATCTGATCAATATGTATAAGTACCTGAGGAGAGAATGTAGGGAGGAAGGGGCCAAGCTCTTCTCAGTGGTGGCCAGTGACAGGACAAGCAGTAATGGGTACAGGTTGAAACACGGCCAGTTCCATCTCCACGTGAGGAGGAACTTCTTCCTTGTGAGGGTGCCAGAGCCMTGCAACAGGCTGCCCAGGGAGGCTGTGGAGTCTCCTTCTCTGGAGATCTTCAAAACCTGCCTGGATGTGATCCTGTGCCAAGTGCTCTAGGTGTCCCTGCTGGAACTAGATGATCTCTAGGGGTTCCTTCCAACCTTAGTCATTCTGTGATTCTGTGATTCTATCTATCTTGGGCAACACTTGACATAAAAAGCCTCATAGGTAAATGCAAAAAACTGCCACATAGGGAAATAATTTAACAAATCTTTGGTGTACTAGAACATAAGTCTAAAGGAGAGCCAATAAACACCCGTAACATGTTCAAAGGCATCCCTTGTGATGAACCATTACAGTTTTGTATATTTTAATGATTGCCTTTGGCTAACAAACAGGAATTTCTGCACAAGAGATGAAACAGGGCCAGCAGTCCAAATCCAGTCAAATCTTACTCACTACATTCTTATACACATTGCTCAGATAGGGTGCCTTGTCCCAGAAGACATTACAGACTGAGTGCCCATTTGTTGTGATGCATGTCTACAAACCTGCTCTAAAAGTCACACCTACATAAACCTAGATTCATTCCTTGACAGAAAAAAAAAAATGTTTCCTTGCACCTTAAATGGGGAGACAAGAGGATAATCCATCAGTGTGAAGATGGACTCTGATTAACCAGCCTTCGTGTCTTTCTGGATGGGGCAGTAGAGGGTCTTCTGCCTTTGGAGGCAGACAGTCGTGGGAGGAAATATTCTCCAGTAGAATCTTTGTCACAGACTATCAACACAAAAGATTCATTTCTCCTTGTTGGATTTTATGTTTCCAGTAAATTTTGTGCAGGTGGAAAGTGTCACATTCACAGCCCTGGAGACCCAGGCATTATTGTGGAGGTTATGTCTCTTCCTGACACCACCTATAAACAAGTTTCTTTCTTTTTCTACCTTTTTACGAGCTCTCCCACCACAATGGTGTCCAAGATCACTCTTTATGCAAACAAAACATGTTCACATGAGAGGGAGAAATATTGGCTCTGCTCAGGTGAACAACAAACTCTGATCACCTTGAGTCACACCATAATTTCAGTAACCACTTCCTGATGTTTAAATGTAAAATGAGATTAATACTTGAGATAAAAAATTAAATGTCTCTCCTGGTTTATTCACAAATGCTGGCTGTTTCCAGAGTGCTCCCAAGAAACTCTTCAGCTTCTACTATGTGTCCTCTCAGCTTCAGCCTGACTAATTCTCCTGCTTAGAAGGGCCACTAGTCCAGCCATCTGAGTTGCCTCCTGAGAAGTACTGGAGGAACTGGGTTCTGCAGGTTGGTTGAACTGGCATGAGCTTCCCATTTTCTCCTGCCAGTGTCAAGTGCCTATTGCTATGGAGAAAAGTTACCTTGCGGTCAATCAGCTCAGATGACCCATTCAGACCTTATCCTTTCTGCTCATGCATAACTTGTCTATGGAGCTTCTTGCTACAAGATGCTTTTGAAGCACATGGAACTTACTATTTTGCCTGTTCTGTGTGCAAAATGAGTAGAATTTATTGTTTTCATAACATTTTGCTCTCATTGTGTTTGAACTTAAAATTCGAAATAGGGCTTCAGGTCCATGTAAATCCTTTTATGTCACAAATGATTAAAATAGATTCTTGAGAATTTCTTGATTCGTGAATTGGTTTCTGGTATTCTGTTGGTTACAAGTGACAGGAAAATATCCATGAGCTTGGCAAAAAGGCTAATAGCACATAGTTAAAGCTTCAGCATGTGACTGTGCTTTTGTATCTGCAAGTCCCTGGCATAAAGGCAGCACATATCATAACTACAATGTAGACATTTTCTCCTTCTAAAATGACTTTTCTCTTTKTTTTTCTGTTCTTGAACTTGGGTGASTAATATTAGTATCTCATTCCTGGGAGCCCAGAACACTTAAAACATCCAAAACACGAACTTCTTTTCCAGAAGAATCTGTGCTAGAAGGTGCTGACACAGCATTCCTCCCACTGACAAAATTGCATAGCCTTGATTTTTAAGGACAGTATGTCAGCCAGCCAGGCTGAATAAAATACAGCCCTGAAAAATATATCTAGCAGTGTGGATACCAAGTCATCTCTGAAGGCTGAAATAGTCCATTTTCTGCCTCAATGACAAAAAAACAGGATGCAGAATGGTCACTGACTTCAAAGCAGTAGAACTAGCCCTAGCTTAAAAGGAATCTGCTTCAGATGATCACTCCAAGCTTTTTTTTTTTTTTTTTTTTTTAAACTATCAGTTTTGCTGCACCAGTGTTGTAGCAGATACTACTTCTGGGTGAAAGACTATGGGCTGCCAAAGACATGTTTCTTGTGTACGTTCTCTTACATGACAGGACTAAGCTCTTTGCCACTGTCTCTGTGGCTACAGCAGTAAATATTCCTAGGTAACCATCAAATCTTTTTTTTTTCTTTAATTTAAGCTTCTTCCTGTCATTTTAGGACATTACAGATTCATTCAGCAACAGTTAAACAACTTCAGTACCTAACACTCATTGTTAAGTTTGCTTTCTGGATGGAAAGTTAAAAATAAAACTCAAGTTCAATAGCCACTCTCCTTGGAAAACATAKGTCACCTATAAAAAGAAATGACATATAGCTATGGGTTACAGCTCTCTCATTTACACTTAGTCTGCAGGTGGCAAACTACACCCAGGAAATAAATATACCATTACAGCAAAGTTAAATTGAAAACAACATCAGAGAAACTTTGATTTTACTACCATCAACTCGCCCAGAGCACTGTGCACAAAGCCTTCAAAAGGACTTGAGCCTTTTCTTTCAACTTAGGCCTACAGAGCCTAATCAACTCACTCTTAGATGCCRTCCTTCCCTTCTGCATCCCTTTCCCCTGGAATGCTATCTCAATGATGGGTAATACCTAATGAAATTTGTTGGCAACAGGGCTAAAACAGGGCTAAAACAAAACCAACTATTTTTAATGTGAGATGAAGAATTACTTAAGAGCATTCATAGTCAAGAAGCTAGGTGAAAGATCAATTATAATTATTATTTTTTTTAAATAGAGTCTTTGCCAGTYAGTCTGCTATTGGCCACTGTCAGGAACAGGACAGAGCGTTAGGTGGGTCTGTGACCCAACCTTGTATAGCAATTCTTCTATTTTCACCACGACCACCTCCAGAATCTGTCTGCTGGGCAAAGACACTACCTGAAAAGGAGCTGGACTAAAGATAGTTTTGAATGGAGCGAGAAGAACTAAAATAACTCTGGATTTAGTAACTGTTTATGCCTTGTATTACAGTCATTAAGCTTCATTATGCCTTCAATATACCTTGCACTACACCAGCCTTGTATTCATTTATTTGTAATATGACATAACATTATATAGAAAATGGTCAAGAACTGCAGTTAATAAGATCGACTATCTAAATAAAAAAAAAAAAAACAATTTTATCCTTATCTTAATAGAACTGCTGTGAAGTGCTATCTAARCAGAGTTTTTCTTAGCTGAAAGGAAGAGACTGTGGTAGGGTCAAACGGTGTGAGAAGCTGGGGATGGTTATCTTTAGGTAGAGACATAGGGTCTACACATTGAATCCAAGATTAAAGAGAAATAGCTTTCACCAGGACCACAAGCATGATATCTACTGTAAGAGGATTAGGAATTTCTTRTAAGGTTTTGGGGCTGTGAAAGGGCGCCCAGAAAACATCCTTCTCTTATTCTCGTTCCAATATCATTGAAGTCAAGGAGACTCTTCCTGCACCATCTTCTCTTGGGGGTTCGGTCCCCAGAAAAGCTTGCCCATGGAAGAGAGCTGTCGGAGATCAGTGCTATGCTCTCTTTCTCAACTGTAGTTATAGTGCCAAAATAGCTGTCCAAATCCCAAACACATAGAGTTATTTGCAGCTCTCTGACCCTGGGCTACTTCTTATGCTGAATCTGTACACAGACTTGTGATGCCCATCTCCCCATCACCCCTCCAGCACAGCTAAACTGATCACACTCAGACCATTTCTTCAAAGCTTCGACATATTTCTATGAGTTATCTGCTGAAAACCACTCCCCTGACAGTTATCACTTGTCCATTATTAATGAAGAAAGATACCATCTCTTTTCATGCTAGCTGTCAGCTTCATCCCATAAGAGTATGCTTTTTCCAGAGTTATTTAGGTGTGTGTGGGTTGCCTTGTCATATTGGTAGGGTAATGAAAGGGTATAAAAAACAGCCTGAGACCCAGTACTGGAGACATATAATTATTTCTGATATCAAGAGAGCTTGTAAGTTAGATTTTTTTTTACATTATTTGTGCTATGACAATTGTGTCTGAGTGTTTACCTTTTAGCCTTATCCCTAATTTAAAAAGACGGATGCATTAGCAGGGTTTCTAAGGGGGAAAGAGTATAATAGAGCATCCAGCTGCTACATGAACCTTTGTGAAAGCACGGGCCACACATGCTTGCAGTTTGTCTGAGTGGCAGTTTAAGTTTATTTCCCTCCTGTATTTTTTTCTCAGTGCTGGATGTCACGCAACAAATGCAACATGCACAAGGCTGTGTTCTGATATGGGCCCTTTTATGCAGCTTGAGCAAAACCCCTCACATTTAAAGCCCAAATACAGCGCTACTTTCCTGTTGCCACAGCATAACAGCTCAGCTCACTCTCAACCAGACAAGAATATCCCAGCCTCTAGAAGCCATGAGTTTCCCACAAGATAACTGAAATCCTCACTTGGTACAAGAGCCAACTTCTCTTCCAGGAAATCAGAGAGAAGACATCAATATTGACACTCAAATGCACATTAAACATATCAGTGATTTCCACAAGAGACTGAAGGTTACTCCAGGCACCCACTTACAGGGAAGTAAGATGATTAAAAGTTTAGGCTTCATCTCTGCATCCCAAAAGCCAAGTTGGATTTCACTGGTGAATGCAAAGTTCACACCACAACCCTGACACTTGTAAACAACACAGAAGGTTTCATGCAGAGTGGAAAAGGACAAATCCGAGCATGAACCCAGGCCTTTCTGTTTTACCTTATTCATCTCCTGTCTTTGAGAAGACCAAAGACCTGCAAAAATGTGCAGGCACGCTTGCCAAAATAATCTGATTTTCAGCCGTCACTTATTAACCTGCCCTGCTGCTTGTATTACAAGAGTGTGTCTGCAAGATGGCACTAGTTTGAGCTTGGATGTCGCTTGCACACGTGGCAATCTGCAGCTGCTGAATAAGCCTGTGCTGATTGATAGATTCTGCAGGTAAATAACACGCAAAAACCCCAAAATGATTCAAAACAAAAGAACTCAAAATGATTCAGAAAAAAAAAAGGCAGTTCTTTGCCCCTAAACAAAGCAGCTCTTGTAGATATTGCCCGGTCATGAGCAATGTGGGAGGAAGGCCTTTGAGTGGAGAAAAAAGCAGGCTGTGTGACTAAACTATGGTGAAAATGAGCTCTGATCCATCGGGAGCAAGAGTCTGGCACTTGCCTCACCTTCCTCCGCGCTGTTTCCTCTCCTGCTGCTTGAAGATAGCCAAGAGCTTCCTTTTTAATCAAGGACCATTGGAAAGTACCAGCGGGCTCCCACTCACAAAGCGTTGATTGGCTTCCAACCGCAGTGACAATTGCATCCTGTAATCAAAATAGCAATCATTAATGGCACAATTAYTCCCCCCTCCACACGCAGACACACACTCTTGTACCACTGAGTAATGACTCCGAAACGCAGGCTCCAAACAATGTGAAACGTAGACCTGCCTCCGGGAAGCGCGAGTACCCCCGGCCTCGCACCGGGCAGCCCTTTATTCAGGATGGCAAATGCGCTCAGAAAGCAGGTGCTGATGACAGAACCCGCGGATCAAGGGACTAACTGGAAATTGCAAAGGCAAATCTAAAGGAATGGGGATGGGAATTTGAGCTGAGGTGGTTTTTATTTTCACCCAGCCTCCCTGCACCTCATCTGTGTCAGCATCGCTCACCTGAGCGGCATCCAACCTACTGGGAACTRCTTTCCTGCTGCTTCCTTCTTGTCGCATGCTGTGCACTGGGGCCACCGAGAAGGCCATGCTGTTAGGATGTCTCATGCTTCTGTCTGGACTGAACATAAAGCTGGGGTAGTTTGTTCTGAACACGTTTAATTGTGTTTTTCCTTTCTATCTTGCRTCCTTATCTGCTTTCTGCTCCCTGGTGTGTCATTACTGCACTGCCTACTCCTCCGTACATACATCAGGYACATGGATAAGGTCTCTTTTCCTGCTCTGGACACCATGCTCAACAGCTTCACACAGTCTCCTCGGATATCCTTCTCCATCAGTGATTCCTCTAGCAGAGCTGCCTTTTCCCTTCCTTTTGAGTGTGAAATGAATCTCTGCAGAAGCACATCCAGCTCAGTGATGAATTCTTTGAACCTTAATACGTGCAAAGCAGAAGAAAAAGGTATAGCCACTACAGAATCAATTAAACACCACCTTTCTCTTTCAAACTTCTCATTTCTTGTTAGAGATGGTGGACAAGGGGCTTCACAATTCACTGTCAAGGAAGAAATTTAAAAAAATATATAGGTTGTATTTGCGCCACAAATTCAACCAAATAAATCTGTGAGGTATTTTTTATATTTATATCTATATATATATGTACAATGAAAGGTAATTTTGGACAAGTTGATATTTACAACACAGAGGTTGCAAAATTCTATTCTGAAATATCAAAAGAAAATTCCTGACAGCCTCAAAATTCCCCTTTGGCTTTTTTCCTCCCCACCACAGGTATAACTGAATTGAGGGCTATTTGATGCATATTTCTCTTCCCTCTAATTTTCACTTTAGCACTTCTTTAAGATCTGGAGTGGTATGGAAAGTTTATGAAATGTTATTTATGAACAAATCTTCTGGACAATAAAAATACAAACTGTGTTTGCTCTTCTGCAATGCATCTTTTGGAAATGCTCTTATGGAATTATATTTTGATTCCTTCTTCCCCTCTCAAATAATTTGCAGGTATCTACCAGTGATAAGAAAGAAGACTTTGAGTGATCAGTAGGAGACAAAGGCAGAGGCCCCATGTTGGGAAAATTGTCTTCTCGTCAGCCCGCATCAGACTAACTTATTTAGCAGATCATTAGCAACAGGCAAAGCTCAGCTGAGAGTTTAGCAGTTTCACTCAGTTCATTTCAGATAAATATTTAAAGGTGTTTGTCTTTATTACTCTTCTCTAGGCGTATCCTAATATGTTTGGCCRGGAAATCAGACCGAGGATTTCAGAGTCTCACACAGCTTGACAGAGCGTACAGACTAAATACAGGGTAAATTAGTAATGCAGAGCGGCTGCGCTCCCCAACTCGACGAGGAGCAGCGTTTAAAGCCACCATCAGACTGGATTTAGGACCTACRGCAAAAGGAAATAGGAGAGTGAGGAGAAGGCCTCGCTCAGCTGTCAGCAGCAAGGAGGACCTGAGATTCAACTGGGGGAAAAATCTTCCCCCCTGACTCTATTAATAAGTTTTTCTGAGCGCAGACACTTATTTTAGCGACTAGTTCTGGTCTATACTGGGGATTTCAGCTGAGGATGACTCTCAACCAGGCCACATACCAACTCTCAATGACCAGAATGGCTCCCCAAACCACTACCTCAGCATGTGGACTGCTGGAAAGAGAGCCAAGACCTTCCCAAAAGCTAATACTGCCTTAAAGGCAGTATTAGGCTTAAGGCTTTGCCTTGCACTGCTAAAACCACTCTAATCACCGGGTTCAAGGCAATTCCCAGTGCAGGGGCAGAGCAGGGGAGAAAGATTTGGCTGGCTCCTCTAGTACATGATGAGACACAAAAGCACAAACACGTGCAGCTCCGCCTTGCTTTAAAGTGTATTATTATTAACGGGGAATAGCAGCCAGATCCATCATGTTCAGCATGCCCCACATCACCGCTTCACTAAACACCGCAGATTATTTCCCTGTAATTGCCTTCTTGAGCTATGCAGCAGCCTCAATTCATTTCCTTGGGAGGATGAGATCATTTAATATTTCCCCAGTCCTCCCCCCTACCTCCCTTTTTTTTTTTCCTCCCTATTTTTGTAAATTTGGCAATTATGTGCTCATTGCCATTCCTTCAGTCACAAAAGTTGAAATTTAGCACTTGATGCAATGGAACAGCCCAAACAGCAGTGAAGCAAAAAACCCTGTAATTCTTACTATAGACTTTTGCCTCCTCACCTTGAAAGGGAAAACATTTGCACCCAGTAAAACAACATGATGTTTCACTTCTTTTCCACCCATTAGCTTTGCACAGAGCTGCTTGATGGAACGGACARGGCGAGCAAAATAACCAATAACTCACAGAAGAAAGTCCCATAGCCTGATAACAGAACCAGCATCAAATTCACAAGTCAGCTGATTTTTGCCTTGGGTAGTACCTGCCTTTGCAGAACATTAATTAAAAACATTCAGGTTATAGATTAAGGTTCTTCTCTTGAAAGTTATCATCAAGTTCTCACCTGCCTTGAAATGGGAACTGCTTTTTTTTGATAAAGGGATCTAAATTGTTGCCTAGTTTCACTGCGTATCTGTATGTTCCCTCTGAGGATTTAATCCCCTGCTAAGTATTGCAGCTCAGTGTTCTCTTCCATGCTGTAGCTACCCTTCTCCAGCCATGAAATAGCTCCCACCTGCTCAAATCAACAGAAATACTATGATGGCTTAGGGTGATACCAATTTTAATGAAWCCATCATGGCCTCATAATAGCATAGATATCAAGTGAATGATTCTTGCATCAGATATGAACAAATTCTCTTTTTTTTTTTGGTAGTTTTGAAAGATTCCTAATGTCTATATTACAGTTTCAGGTCTGGCTTTGTCTCTTACCAGATACACATTTGTGCTCTGCTTTTGAGAACAGGATGCAAAATGTCATGTTGCCATTTCCATTCCTTCTTGTAATTTTCTGCTCATGAGTTTGTTAATTCCCCYTTTTTTCCCCCCTTCTGATAACTGCTAATCTCATAAATGAACTATCATCCATTTAAAATCTCTCCTGTTCTGGCAATTATTACACTTCGATGCCGCGATCTTTTTGATGTTCATTTTCATTAATTCCCTGGTCCCTTGCCAGCAGACTGACCTCCACTGACCCCATGCTCCCCTAAAACCATTGCTGGAGTCCCATGGGTTCAGATGGGGCTTCTGCAAACTCCTGTCACCAGGACATGAGCAGCTCATGCTCCTCTGAGCTCTGTCATCATGCGCACCCGTTGATCAGCTCAAGAAGCAAAAGGCTTAAAAGTCCTGCTGAGACAGCTTGAAGAACTTTACATAATTCAGAGGATTTCTGTTCGTCCAGAAACGCATGTGCCATATTGACAGCTCCATAGGGACACGAAGAGCAAAAATTTCTAGACTACTGGCATATAAAGAAGGTACAGAATAGGAAATGGAATTAATAAGGACAACCAGTAAGAAGATATGCTTTACTACCCGACACTGCTGTTCCAGTCCTGGTCTCCCGAAGCAGCTGTGTAAATCACTCCTGCACCATCACTGGTTTTACTCCAGTAGCTTTCAGATCACTCCTGCACCCCTCTCCTTGTGTGCCCCCTTGGGCACCTTCTCTTTGGTTTCMTGGGGCCAGAGACCTTCAGGCGATGTCCTAGGAACCTGCCCTCCCACTCCCTGGCTCTGTCCTGGAAAAGGGAAAGCCAGGAAAAGAAGGAAATGGAGGGGCTAACGTAGGTTTTGCCTCCAAAACATAATTATATAAAAGTAAACGGCCTAACACASATTTAGGCAGCACTTGGCTGGCTCCTACTTCTGACTTCCATGGAGGGTATTGATTGAGATCAGCTGGATATCTATCACAACATACACAAATTAGGATCTCACAGAGAATTACCAGTTCTGCCAGTGCTTAAGATACTCTGGGGATGTGAAGAATTCACGTATAACAGAACTAAAACACTAAACTGCCTCTTTGTAGGTCCATACTAGAAAGCCACCCTCCAAGAGCAGAAAACCACCCTGCAAGGACACAAAATAAAGCAAACCCTCTAAGCACACACCTGCATGTCATCTAGGTGCCAGCTCAGCTGAGGGCCCACGAGACTGCTCCGACCGCAAAACACAACAAAGATGTCACTTAACCTCATGTCTGTCATGTCTGTACCAGTAAAAGAACACGGAAAGTAGCTAGGAAATTAAATGTTTGTAGCCCTGAAATGTCTGTAGCATGGCAAAGTTAAGACCTGTAGCATGACAAAGTTAAGACCAGAAAAAAAAGACATCAGCAAAGGAATTGTCTCCTGTTTGCTTCTTCTGTTTTCAGTGTCTGTTCTATGGAAATACTCAGGATTTAATCATAAATCTGAACTCMGTTTGTTAATAAAAATCTACGCAGAAGTCGCTCGATATGGGGAGAAATGACACGGGGATGGAGCCAGTGAAGACTTTTTCCTTCATTAGGGGATCTGCYAGGAGAAGCCTGGTCAGGAAAAACAGAAGTCTTCACTATGTAAATAATACACATGTTCAACATAAAAAAGGGAAATCCTGGAGAGAGGAAAGGTGCCCTCTCCTCCCTAACCCCAGAGCCACCCCTGATGACCTGGTGGCTCTGCGGTCCCACATTGTTCCAGGTATCCAACGCTGCCTCTCCCCTTGTCTGACCACCAAAGCTCTTCTCCCTTCCCCAGAGCCATCCATTCCCTGCCCCTTCTCCTACTGCCCCAAATCAGCTCCCTTTCAAACTTCAGGCACACAAGAAATTCTGTGTCATATGGGATGCACAGGCTGCTAAACTCCCAGTGCTAAAGGCACCATCCCAACCTGTCACCTAACCCCAGATCCGCTGGCACGGAAGGGAGAGGAGCACAAGGTGGTCCAGCAAAATTCTGGGATTCACACTAACAAAACACTCTTTTCTGCAGCACTCTGCTGGTTCCCTCCTTACTGCAGCACCAAAGCACTTCGAGGACCAAGAATCACAAACCCCGTGCTAGGCTGACTCATCTAACAGCGAAGAAGGAGGCTGTATTTCCACTGCATAAAACCTTTTATTTAATTTTTAAGGCAATCAATAGGCCCCTAGTTATAATGTTCCCTTTCTTGTCCTTGTTCTGATCTGTGTCAGCCTGATAATGTCACCAAGTGGAACAGATAAAAGTTTTACTAGTCCTTCAGGGCTATTACGCCAAATGAGGAATTGCTGCATATTCCCCTTGCAAACAGCTGCTAATGTTTAATTTTTTACATAAAATGCTTTAGAAATAGAGATGCAATGTACCGAGCAGCTGCTCGCGCTCTGGTTTGCTTGTACACTGGCTGTGGAGTGGAGGGCAGTGCTTATCTCCAGCATCACTGCTGCCACACTAGATTGAATAGTGTAGGGTGAAGCCTCCTGCAAACCCTTGCTCRTATCAGCTCCAGCTGCTGGGTTTTCAAAGGGTCTCGGAGCTTGGGCTCACACTGCAGAGAAATTCAATCTTAAATCTGCTGTTAAAAGAATGAAAAAAAAAATCACTTCCTAGCAGGGAATGCTTTTTTTCTCTTCTTTTGTTTCTGCACATAAAAAGATACAGATTTTGTTCCTGATATCACAGGAAGCCAAACCTTTTATTTTATTTTTCTGCTTTAATAATATTATAAAATAAAGTAACATAAAAGAAGTAAAATAATCTTTTGTTTCTTCTGATTTCACTTCATAGCTTTCTAGGAAGGGGCCAAAGGCTGAATGAAGCTGAACATTGCCAAGAGTCTCCAGGTATGMCCGCCTGGTTCACCTATTTCTCTAGCAGTACATATGAAATCAAACCATCAAAAAGAGTGGAAACAAACTACTTATCTCAAGAGGATAGAGAAAGGGGAATTAATCACCCTTTGAAATATGGAGGCTATAGCAAATGAGAATAGATGGGCTTTGATGTCAGAAGGAGATGCTGGCAGTTGAGCTCAAATCCTGATAGCTCCTTCTCAAAACCTAGCTCAGGCTGACTTTCATCTCTAAAGGTCTGAAACAGCTCTGTGCTTCAAAAAAGGAGATGTCTTTGGGGATCTCTGTTCAAAAGTGAAGCGCAGGGAAGGAATTAGACTAAGGCATTCACACCACCAAGTCCAGCATTGCTCAGCCCCACCGCTGGTGCAAAACAGGTCCTGCCTCATTTGCTCAAGGAAACCGTGGGTTACAACTCGAATTAAGAAGCGCAAGTGTTGGCAATGGCTGATGAAGCTCTCTAACTAAGAGGTGACTCTGTGGTCTCARCACTGCTTGAGCACAGCCCATCAAAAAGAGATTAATTAAGCCTCCAGTAAATAAACTTACAGGTAGGTTTATCAAACCAAGGCACAGAGCAGCAAAGTGATTTATATCGAGGCTATAGCTAAGGCTGGCCCTTTGAATACATTCCCAGKGCACAACTAGACAGCACGGCATTCCAATAGCATTACCCCTCTATTTCCCATTTATTCTACAAAGCCCAGCCATCCACAACTGTGTTTAAAATGGGTCACCTCAATGCACAAGTACTCTGGACCACTTCTTGCTGGGTCTCTTCAACAGAGCTGAGCCAAGAGAGGAGAATTTGGCATTAGAGCCGTAGGGCAAATATCTTTGAGCGTGTGTGTGTGTGTGTGTGTGTGCATGTGCACGAGCCTGAATAAATGTGATTAGATTTGGTGTGACAAAATTATCAAGGAAACATTTGCATTGCCATTTATGCAGCAGGCTGCATGATGCCGAGTAGAAAGAGAACATGTTCAGGGTGTCAGGCAGCTGTATGCCACGATTAATGGGAAGAGACATGTGAGCTGGAGAATAATCATTCTCATTAACAGTGACATCCAAAACTAACATGGACAGTGTCTTTTCACCAAGGGCAACGGAGGTGTCTGAGGCTCTTCTGACTTGAGTCACTGCTGCAGTGGGGTCAGGGCAGTTGAGCCCCTGTCCTGAGCATCCTCCCTGTTCCGTGCAGTGCCTTCATCCCCATCTCATGCCACAACATTCCCTRAGTTCCTGCTGCCTTGGGGCTAAGGATGCTCCGATTGCAGGGAAGGMGGAGTGGGACATCACGGTGCACCCGCTTGGAGCCAGGACAGACCAAGGGGAGCTGACAATAAGTCTGTTCTCACAGTTTAAAATCAACCTGTGAGCCGTAGCAACAGATTTAACCCATTTGTGAGTGGGCACTCCCGGAGGACAAGGGTGGTATCATTTTAGGATGTGATTTGTTCTAATGGCCCTAGGAAAATTTAAGTGGAATGGGTTTTTTTTTTTCCTTCTGCTTTTGCACCCAAATGTGGAACGGGTTAGAGTGACTTATATCCACAACTACCTCTGAGTGAAAAATATTACAGAATAAAAGCATTTTGCAGGTCTGCATAACGGCTAGTTTTTGGTATAAGAGCTCTTTTCAAAGAGAGACTCTGCCTGACCTCCAAGAATGAGCATTTTGTGTGACCGTGCGTGTGTTTAGTGGCTGCTTCATCTCGAACCAGTTCTTCCTTTTCATTCCTATAAATACAGCACGATTTGGCAGGGCGAACGGCACAGGGTGGAACTGAGTAATTGCTCTCAGGGTTTCTATAAATTAAGAGCCGCCGACTTGACAATGTACACGTCGTCTTTATCAATTTCCTTCCCGCGCCCATGCCAAGCATTCTGCAATAAACGTCCTGCCCATTTCATCCCTAATCATGTGCAGCATAAATCCCTCAGACCAGGGACTGCTCAGAGGGCTGAGCAAGGCTGAACCAGGGGTGTTTAACCTCAGACACGAGCAAGTCGAGACAACCCTCCCTGCCATCCACCACAGCAAAGGAACCTCCAGCCAGGGAATAAGCAGCGTTTGGGTTATTGCCTTCTCTCATCCAAATGCAAAGAAAGCATCTGGCCACCCCCACTGCCGTGCTGTCCACCACATTTTTGCACTCTGCTTTGCTCACTGCAGGTGAACCGCAGTTTCTCGTGCTCAGCGTTTTTCAGGTTTTATCCCACTATTTTTAAATACGGCACAAATGTGATTAACACATGACTGATTATCTCCAAAAGGATTCAAGAGGGAGGCTGCCAGACAGCTTCAAGGCTTTCAAAATACTATTAAGGTTGTAGAAAAGCTGGTGGGGCTTGGAGAAGGATGCAGGGAATTATTTTTGTACTTCAGGAGAGGCGTGGGAAGGGAACAAACCTACCATCATACTCTGGCTCTTTGTATCACCCCAACAGCCTAAGTTATTGTGGAGAATTGTTAAATCCAGCCCCATCTTTGAGGGTAAAAGTAGATATAGTAATTGAAACTCACCRAAATCTCCTCTCCTGAGCACAGGATGTGGCACATTTCTCCCTTTGATGGCCCAGCACTCTTTTTGCATACCATTGACATGTGGTCTGCTTTTCTAGCCTCTTTTCTGCCTTCTCCAGGTAGCTGATACCCAACCTCAGCAATCTCTCCATCCTGAACAAGGGCAGGGTGCACGTGTGGCGAATCCAACACATCTTGTGGCAACACATTCWAATGCTTTCAGAGACATCCAGGTATCTACAGATCTTTCTGGATACGACGGGCAGCACAGCATCTGCACTTCCATCTGGGAAACTGGGGAGAAATCTGGGCAGGCATATGGGAGTCGCTCTCTTTTACATTTCTGACGTTGACAGATATGCATCTGAAGTTTTAACAGCAGTACCTCGGCTCTAAGTTGAACTCTATTTGCCCTTCTCTATTGAGTAAAATTGGATTTTCGACCAATACTCTACTGATGGGGAGGCAGAGCTCCTGTAGGGCAGGGGGGAATCTGCATTCCCTGTTGGGAGGCCAAGGCCATTGCTCTGCTGCCTAGGAGCCTCAGATAAGAAATTCAGCCCCCAAAGTATCAGCGCTTTAGTTACGCTTGATTTTGAAAAGTCCGGCTTTGTAATAAAGTGTCGACAGAAATGTGAAAATAAGGCTGTTTCTTGTTCTACATAAAAAAGATGTATTTCCAAATCACTTCTCTTTGCAAATTTTAAGATATTTTTCTTGGTCTTTCCTTGCCCCTGTCTTTTTTTTTTTTTTTTTCATATGGCACTTTTCCAGGGCTGSATTAATCTATCCTGATTTAAGCCAACTGTTTTATACGCATATGTATGCATGTATTTATGTATGCATCTCATTGCAAATTTTTTATATCTTTGAAATCTGCTGGAAAATTCCCCAGCGAGCATTGAGAGGCAGAAATCTCCAGGAAGGCTAATAAATCGTTCTAAGTATGATGTTTGTAGGTAAAGTCATTTTAGAGATGATAAAAGGAAGCACATTTTCAAAATGTCAATGAACCCATGGGAATGGTGAGCAGCTCTTTAGATGTCTGCCCATTTACTGGAGATGGGCAAAGTCAGGTACCAAAGAGGTTTGACTAGAAAAAGTTAGAGTGTAAATGACTGTGTAGTGTTTCCAAGCCTATGAAAGGGGAGAGAGGGTTCAGAAATGATAGAGACAGGAAAAAAATGAATCTCCTACAAGCCTATTTTTCAGAAACTGGAATTCAGCTTGTTCCTGAGAACTGCAGGMCACTCGGTACAGTGAGGTAATTGCTTATGAGGAATCCCATCTGAATACAGAGGGACACATTAATGACCAGCTAGGTAATAGAAAGTGTGAACCTCACACCTGGCTGCTGCTCAAGGAGCTGCTTGCATCAATTTCTGCGTGCTCATATATATTTGTTATATACATTAGTCCTTGGGTGGATTGTTGCCAAAGCCAACGGCTCAGCGTGCGACTTTCCAAACCCCCACATCTCTCATACAGACACACAGGGCGACGTACTAGGTGGGAATGCAGAGGATAAACACAAATATACTACATAATTGCACAAATGAGACGTAACGATTACTGTCACTGGTAACAGTGAYATTCATTATGTTCCTTCTTCTGAGTGCTACAGGGAACAAGAAGACCACCTCCCTCCCCAGCACCACAATTACACAGCATTTTACTACAGCTTCCTATTTTTCTTTTCCTTTGTGATTGGTAGAGTAACTATTTGGAAATGAAACTCCTGCAACCTTTCATTAAAGAGGATAGGAAGCCAAGAAGGTAGCATTATACATGGCATTTTTATGAAACATTAGCACAAAGTGATAGCTGTATTCTTGKGTATTAGGAGGCTCTGAAGGATGCTTAGCCAACATGATAGCTTGATTGCATGAACATTCAAATATCTCTTTTTGAAAAGGAAATATCGGCTAATGGAATAGCTGGCGGGTCAGGTTTTGGTTGATTTCTAAAGCACAGCTATGGCTGATAATCCCAGTTTCCTGAAAATATGGCTTAGTTTGTAAGACAATGGAAGTATTCATAGCTATTTTCTAATACATTTGGGACTGTATTCTTTTCCCACATGTAGCACTGGTTTCAGGGCATTTATGCCTGATTTATATCCGTGCAACAGAAGAGAAACCCCAGCTGCATATTTCTTTATACAAACCTCAGTTCTACAAGGGATTTAAGCACAGTTTTAAATCAATTCCTATTCAGTGAAAACTGAAGTGGGTCTTAGGCTTTCAGTAAAGAAATACGTTTAACTGCTTTGCTTAATAGGAATGTTACAAGTCAGGGCTTTAGCAGGTACCTTAGGTCAGTACCTGCACCTTTCCTGATGAACCTTGTTATACAGAAATTAAAAATATATATATATTTAAAAAAAAAGTATCTGAGGTAGGAAACTAGACCTAGCTCAAGCCTGCAGGAAATTGCATTATGTGGCTGCAGCATCTCAGCTGAAAAATATTTGACTTTAACACCTATCTCCTAAATGCAAGGGAAATATTGAGGAAAGCAACACACCTAAATACTGGATTACATTTTTGCAGGCTTCCATAACTGCCTCTGCGAACACTGCAAGTATCTGTGCTCTTTCTATGACAATCCTCCCCAAGGCAACTACAATCAAGGAACACATATGTGAATTACCAAGCTCCCAAGCCAGTGATTTAGTATATCCCCATGCAAGTACCCCCATCCTTTGCATGGACAAGATATGTTTGTGCACTTTATAGATATAGTCAAAAAGCCAGCTGGAAGCTCAATCTAGTGTGTTTCACACTAAGTGAATGCTGGCTATCATTAAAATAATTTATATTTCGCAAGGGTAGTTTTGTTATGCTTTTCCTTGCACCCGGGGCCATGAACTGCGGCAGCAATTAGCGGGTGACGTGACTGACAGAAATTACAGTTTAAAAAGGTCAGGGACAATTTCCATGCTCACAGTATCTGCATATTGCATCACACTGGAAAGGGGCTAAAACCAAAATAAATGGGTTCGGGTTTGCAAGTGCCGCACTGACCTCAGATAGATGTGGCCGGTACTGACAGACTCGGTGCTCTTGTACAACTGCAGTCCCAGAGGCATCTGAAGCTGACACCTTCTTGCTCCTCATGCTCTCCCAGCACAGCCAAGAAAGGTCCTTTCAGCCCCAAATTTAGCCAGCCTGTAACACAATTCATCCAACACCATCCCCCAGGAGGGCACGAGAAAAGTACCTATAAATAAACAAACAAACACAGAAGTTCTTTCTGTTAGAAAAAGAAATTCTTCTAAATTAAATCTGATGCACTGATAGGTATTTAGGGGTTACAGTAGAATATTTCACAATATTCAGAGCTTCATTAAGGGCACAAGTAACTGCGGATATCTGGGATTTATGTAATTACATCCAGACCTGAGCTTCCTTGTGCTTAAAAGCACAGAGCAATTTGCAAACGCCAAATAAGCAACCAAAGCAAATGAATGCATTAAGTTTCTAGCTCCATGCCTGTGAAGGAAAACTTGAAAAACTAATGGCCTGTAGCAAATTTCTGCGGAAAAGCTTCGTTCTGAATGTCAACTTTTGGGAGGACTTGGCCAGCATAACCTTTAGCAGGGAGCAAAGACCCATGGTCCAGGCCAAAGGACCCAAGAGCAAGGTAGGTAGTTGGTTCATGGACCCAGCTGCACCATAGGTCCTTAGATAATGCTCTACAGAAACACTCATAGAAGTTATTGTGCAAGTCATGAGCTCTGTGTCTCCCACTGACACTTCTTCACTCATCTGGCCATTGCTGCTGGTGCTTTGTAACGAGACCGCCCACAGTAAACCCTGCTTTCTGGTCCATTTGCTATAAAACCAGAATAAATCCACTGTCCTCCGTGAGGTTATCATCCGAGATGGGTTCYGCATATCAGGCAGGAAAGTCTAAGACTTTAATCGTCTTCTTGCTCAACAAGCACAGCAGTAGCAARAGTCAGCATGGGAACTCTCTGGTGGTTCTTGCACTCTATTTATTTATTTATTTGTGTTTGAGGTGAAGTTTTCCCCGTTGAAATCCCAGTCCCTTCTCTTCTCCTGCAATTGGGGTCACCGCGACAGGGGTGAACGTGGGGGGTATCTGGTTGTGCACAACAGACGCCAGCGCGACGGAAATCAAAGCAAGCGCTCGACGCCTAGCCCTAATTGCTGGAGCAGAAATGGGCTGACCTAGATGGGATTTCACCTTGGGAGCATCAGCCGAATTGCATCTGAACCGGGATGAAGTTCCCCGTGCATATGGCAAGTCCCYCGGCTGGCGGGCTCGACGCTCCACATCGCTCCATCAGGCCCTCGGAGCCCAACATTAGCTCCACCGAGTGCCGTTATTAGGGAGCTGAGAACAGCTGTAAGTGTCTCTTAATGCCAGTGGGGGTCTGGGGAGCTCTAAACTACCAAACACATTATATAAAAGGAAGGGGAATATAGCTCCGCTGAATTAGTTCAGGCCGCTGAGGTCTGTTTGTTTCAATTATCGTTGGTATGGCCAAGTCCCCTGAAACCCCCCATTATCTCCCCACATGTTCTTTTATACATGGGCACATGGGGCCAGGCTGAGCGGATCAAATACCTCTTGCTTTAATGAAGCCTTTTTTATAGCACACATTGGGGCAGATACCTAAAAGGGAGCGCAAGCACTTAGAAATAAAATGGGTCAAATGTGTCCCCAGTGTAACCCAAAGGGATGGTGTTGGCGCTGTGTGTGGATCTTAGCTGCTGGGCAAGTAAAGTGGCACCAAAAGAAGGAAAAAAGAAAAAAAAAACCAAAAAAACAAAGAATTGAGCTGAAGGAAGGAGCTGCCGTGTCGCCCTGCCCAGCTCCCTTTCAAGCAGCTCRGTACGTGGTGCTTGTGCATTGCAGTGAGACACTCGCAGATCAGTCATTTTCTACCTGCCAGTGCTGTTTGCCAAAGCCCTTCTAGGAAAAAGGGTTAAATTCACGCCTGGTGCCTCCACTGACAAAGATGGGAAAAAAAAAGGCTCCAAAGGGTAGCACAGTTGCCTCGTTTCTTTTGCCTGGCTGCCGCTACCACATAGGGAGAGGATTGGATTTGTCTGAAAAACCCAGGACTGTACCTCAATTAAAGCTCAAAAAACACCAAGCAGAGCCAAGAAGGCATAGTTCAAATCCTGTGGTCCCTTCATGCATTTGACAGGACATTGGCACGGGCTTTCTTCCTTGCCCCRGGGAGGAAGGCTCTGCGAGGGCAACCAGCAGCATAGCGGAATGGGGACAGTGCTGAGGGATTGCAGCTCAGGCAATACCAGCAACCCTGGCTCCCTCTGCACACCAGCAGACAGGGAAAGGAGCTTTTCACTAAAACTAGGTGGATTTTTTTTTTAAATATCAAATCTCATTAAGTGCAATCCACTTGCAAGTCCACAGCCAGCTCTGCTCAGTCTGGTCGCTTGGAAATGCTGTCTTATTTCAAGGCTGAATTTCTCCACATGCATTTTCCAGACTTCTTGTTAGGCTCTATTTTGCAAGGTCAAAAGACCCTTAACTCTCAAGGCTTGTCTCCATGTATATGTTCTTAGAATGAACAGTAAGGTCTTCTTTCAGTCTTCTAATAAGCTCATGAATAGAGTACCCTAAGCCTCAGGTCATAACTTGTTCCCCGTCCCCTGATTCATTTTCATAGCCTTCCTCTGAGGTCTCTCTAAGATCTTCACGTCTCTCCTAAAGAGGCAATATCAGAACAGGAGCTGTGCACTGATCATCACAGTCCTGAGGACAGAAATAAGGTTAGTCCCTTAATTCCATTCGATGCTCTCCTTACATATACTCCCAAGGTTGAATAGGGCCTTTTGGCTGAAATATTGAGAGCTCAACATGCAACTGTGATTCACAACGTCTCTTAAATCCATCTTGGAGTCATGATCTTGCAAGACAAAGTCCCTTGTCCTGTAGGTCCCTTCCAGCACTGAGGCTGGAGCTGGCAGGTATTTCAGGCTAAGCCTTCCCATCTTGTCACCCTGGGCCCTGAGAGTGCATGGCACCATGATTTTCCTGGTACTGAAAGTACAACGAGGAGTTCAACTCTGTGCACAGATGTCCATGGGAATTGCATGCAGAAAACTTCAGGGTTCTGCTGGATTTGTTCCCTTGCTTATGATAAGGGTGCTGTTAGTGCCTCAAAGACTGTGGAAAAAGCTCCCCGTAGGACAACAGAAACATAGTCTTGCATTGAATGACTCTGCTGAGAATTTTAGCAAACTTTTCCCTAGATTTTTTTCAAAGAAAAAAAAAAAAAAAAAAGAACAATATTGTCCTCCTGAGGAGACAGGTTTCACTGGATGKACTATTTGTTCCAGTAGCTGGTGGCCCTGCCAACCTACAGGAAAGCAACTGGAGGGATTGGAAGTGTCTAAAAACTATTGCTGCAAGTGAGAAGACGCCTGGAGCAAATAYAGCTATTTCTAAGCTATGGGCCAGTGCTGCCTGCTGGTTCCATATCACAGAAGTTTTAATGACTTGTTGACCAAGCTGTAACTTCTTTCTCTGTCCAAAGCCATGACCAAACATGTCATGGGATCCCTGTGAATCCCTGCAATGGCTATAAAAGGGAAAGAAAACTCCAGTTTGCGACAGAGATTCATGCATTGCCCCTAAAACTCTGGAGATGTGGATCAGTTTCTGCATGCAAGTTGCCTCTGCAGGTCTTAATGATGGATGAAAGGAAGACCTAGATTATACCAACTAAAAAAAAAAAAAAAAAAAAGGCAGCTGATTTTTGAATTTACAGGGTATCCAGGGAGGTGCATGTACATACATGTGCCCCAGTTAATGAAAAGGCATGCTGGGCAGATGAAAGAGCAAATAGTTGCCGTTCAATCACCCCCAGTTCTCAAACTAAGCAGGGCAGCCAGGGAAACCTGACAGCAGGCTTCAAGAGACGGGACAAACTTCTGGGCTAAAGCACTGTTTGTAAAAGCAGCATGCTGGGAGATTGGAAATATGTCCACGTTTCCACAGGTACAATCTGAGTAATCCCTTAAAATCCCTGAGAAGCAAAGACCCGCAGTTCTTGCTGATTTTTTTTTTTTTTATATATTTTTATCAGCACTGAACTGCAGTCAGCTCCTTTTAGCCTGCAGTAAATACAGAAGATATCTCATTAGCCTAGTTTAAGGTGGGGAGGTAAGAGAAGATATATCCACTGGTTTTAAGTGGAATAAAGAACTGCACACAAACGGCACGAGCCTGCAGCAGCTGCAGTCAAGAAAACAAATCAACCATTTATTACTTCTCCTTCGGTGTTTTTAAACATTTATGGGGCATCATCAATAACCGAGTTAATTGTGAAGGGCTGCTGGTGTATTTGCAAAGCCGCCTTTAACGTGCAAGAATCAGAAGGGCCGTGAAAGGGACTTTTCATGGTTGACAATAACTATATGGCCTTTCAACAGCTCTCTGCATGCCTTGTGGCATAATCCTGCGTGCCAAGCCACACTGGGCTTTGCATAACATTATTAATGACTGGAGCTGAGGAATGTTGAGCAAAGGCGAACAAGTTATTTATTCCTGCGTGCACGCGAGGCTGAACGCCCACTGCGGAGCAAGGAGGTGGCCACTGTTATCCTAGGGAAAGAACCATCAACGTTTGCAGCTGAGCAAACACACAGCCACTTACTAGGGAAGAAATTAATTCCGAGTGACCTCGTTGCTGCTGGTGGCACCTTCCTTAACTAACTATCCAAACAAAAAACAAGCCGCGCACTTGTGGGCTGACCTGGTGTCAGAAATGAGGAATTTGTCTCCAGACTAATCTAATTGTATCAGAAGACGCATGCCAGTATTCATTACAGTGACAAAACGCTTATTGTTTAATCACATTATCCACCAGCCTTCAACCAGGCTGAGACAAGCTTATCTGACACTGACCTGCGCTGGGGATCACACGGAGCTGCCTGGCTCCAAGTGCTTCATTTCAGGATGATCCTGGAGTCTCCACGGGAGGCTCAACATCTGCAGGCTGCACCACGTACCTCCTGCTAGAGCTCATGTGGCTGCTGTGTTTTACCTGTCTGCTCTTGTCCTTCCAGGTCACTGGCCACTGTCACCCATCTGGGTAGCGAGAGGGCAGCTGCAAACAACTATTGCACAAAAATCGTGAGTTTTGCAGAGAATAGGTACCATCTACGCATGACAGGTTTTGTACACACTAATATCCATAAGGACACCATGCACCAGCACATAAGAAGATAGCACTGCTGTACTAGTGCTATCTTTTTTTACTAGTGTACTAGTAAAAAAAMCAAATATACCTAGAGAGAAAGCACTTTTATAATGTCTGATATTTAAGAGACCATCCTCTGAAAGGGATGCTACACTCAGAAGTCACCGACGATAACCATGATGTCAATAGAAGATTTCTGATGGATGTATTCCTATTTCTGGAAGCTTTTAAGTATGTCTGTTGACTAAGTTTGCTCAAGGCATTGTATTTTGGACCAAAACCAGGGAAATGCAATTTACTACCTCCTGCCTGTGCTAAGCTGAGCAGGGATGTGGGGAAGGAAGCAGGCTTCTTTCATCATAAAAGTCCAGCAAACRTTAAGCAGTGCTGAATGTTGAACAAACTAGGGATGGTGGAAATATCTGGTTCTCATGTAAGTAGTGGCTTATTTTGCCCTGAGATGCAAAGTTAGAGATTTTTTGCTCCTGCTCGCTAGGAAGATGTCAGTATGTTAGAGAGGAAGATGACTTCCCAAAAGAGGCCAGATGCCACCTCCTACTCCAGAGACTTCCCATTCCTGACATTACTTGCTGTGCTGTCTCCTCTTGTTCCCCATCACCGGTGAAAGAAATCTCCAGAGCTCATACCACTTGGACCAGTTTTTCTAAATCTCTTCATTTTTTTTTTTTTTTTTTTTAAAGCATAACTTTACTCTGTTCTCTAATCCCTTGTTTCACTTAACTTTTGCTCCAGATGTATTGCATAAAAGTCTGAAGCTAATATGCCAAATTTAGGGCAAAATACACCAGAAAAAAATAGAACAACTCTAGTGAAGTCAATAGAACTGCACAGGTATAATTTAGATCACACACACTCTGATCTACCAGAAATTTATCCAAGTAAGCATTTCTTTGTCTAATTTGTAATGAAATTAGGTAACCAAAGTCATAAAGAATGTTCATTTGTATGAGGAACTATAAAATATCATTTTATCATCATTTTTAGGTGGAGTCCCATTCCTTTCTGAAGATAAAATGCAATGAACTTAGTTAATTTCCCTGATTTACAACTCCCTTGGCTAACCCCCACTGAGTTTTGCCAGGCTTCCTCAAGACAAAATTACAGCTCACAGAATAGGAAAAAAACCTGCTTAAAATATTTCTGAAATGTTTTCCATTTTGCTGACATATCATAGATGCGAATGATCTGCTCAGCTCTGGTTAGGAATACAGAGGCGGGGGGAAAAAAAAAGGAGCTCAGGCTTTGGCCAACTAATTTTAATGGGGGTAGCTATTTCCCACCAGTAATTCCTGCAACTAGAGTGCAGAACATGAATAACGCTTCTACAGGCCCTGCTTAACGAAGCTGTAAATACATAATTGTGTCCTACAGACTGCGCATCCTCAAGCTTATAACTTCTCCTGGAGCGATGACATATCCTGCACAAAGACATTTAGCCTCGAGCTAAGGACTTCAAATGATGGAGAATCCACCTTGCCGCCGGGTAATTTATTTCAGTGCTTAATTACTCGCACTAAAAAAATGTGCACCATATTTCCAAGCCACATTTGTCTAGCGAGTGTTCGAGGGCAGGGTTTTAAATGAGTCCAAATGCATGCTGGAACAGGACTTTGGGAGTTAATTAATACTGTTTGGATAGCCAGGCAGTGGAGACATGTTCAATAAAGCTGACATTTATGTATCACTATCAATTCACACATATTAAATGCACAGAACRGTCTGTAAAGCAACAGGCTCATGCATTTTTACATATTTTAGTAGAATTTCAATAAAGTCATGAGGAATAATCTACTCTACTYCCACCAAAAACTGCTTCCTATAATTAAGGGTAGGAGAGTTTTATATCTCATCATTTAGGGGAAAATACTCATTCCATGGTCCCTTGCATGCCTGAGCTGAAAAACATTTATCTTACCAGTTTCGATTTTTCTCCATATTTCATAAATGTTGGTGTCTTTCCCTAGAGATAGGCACGAGATTTTGGTTCCTGACATTGATGGATTCAAAGAGAAAAAGTACATAGCATTGGATCTGAAAAGATGCACACATGCRTGCCCTGGACAGATGTACCACTGAGAGAAGGTAATATTTTAAGTCCTGACCAGAGTTCATTCACATCCTCCCTGAGTCTAGTTTCTTCAGGAAATTATTTAAAATATGTAAAGAATACCAAGAGAAAAAGTCTTTCCAAATACTGCATAAATGAAATTGTCCAAGCCAAGTAATTTACTGCAATTTGTCTTAATAATCGTATCTTGATTAAGGGGAATGGATAGGACTTTTGCCCATCTCCCAGAGCAGAAGATCACTAAATTCCAAACATGCAGATTTAGGACACTTCCTAAAAAATGCTAAGACATACAAAAGCTTTTGCAATCTTTGCAAAGGCAAATCTCTTCTTCCTCCCCCTACCATCAAATAGTTGTAAGAAAAGCAAAGTCTCCCTGTTTGGACCAACAAAAAGCCTCAAAGTTCAAGGCTTCAAGGCTTTCTGAAAATTCAAGATTGCAAACCAAGAAACTTTTGGTTTGGGTCAGTTTAAATATTTCAGATGAATTTAATTTAATTGGCCCACTTCACTGCGTTTCTCTGTTGATTTCGCCGCTTTGACCATACTTGATCTTTCTGCTAGGAAAAAAAACAATAATCGAAGTCTAAAAATTTACAGTTGGATTATTTAAAAAAAAAAATCAATATCATTTTTTTCCACTGACTGACTTCATTTGTCTTTAATGAATTGACATATCCTAAAGAAAAAGGTCTCTTCCTCAAAATATTCCTTGCCAGCCTCAACCAAGATTTCTTCCTGTATTTGTCTGCCTCAGTAAGAGCCTGCTGTGCAATGAGAACCTCTTATGTTTCCCAACAAAATTCAATATACCCATCACCAAAAGTGGAAGAAGTGCAGCATGAAAACATGCATCCAAGTAAAAATTACTTCTGCCAACATCTCTTTCTATTTTACTGGAAGTAACSCGGCATGCCTTCCAAGAAGCTTGCTCTTAAGCGAAATAGATGTAACTGTATGTAGCCTTCTAACCCCTACATCTTCATTTCAAATGCATTGTTCTGAGAGGAAAACACTGTGTGTGTCTAATGGGGCTTGGGAAAGCCACGTTTTCTTTCAACTACACCCTTAAAGTAAATCAGGAATGCCGAGCAAAGAGAAACTAATTCTATTTTGCTTGCTTGCAATAAGAAAAAGAATCATCTCTCCTCCCCTTCTAGCCCCAAGCAACAGCCTTGGCAGCAAAGAATATTTTTTTCATAAAGCATAATGCAGAGGCAGCTCTCATTCACTCCAGCAAATCCTGTTTAATCCCTGGATTTGTATCGTTTGCTGACTAGACTGAGAAATTTGGCTGCATCTAATCCTTTGGCTTCTGAAGAAAAATGGCTTATTTAAATATTTAGCTGCACTTTGTCAATAGCGGTGGGGCAGGGGTGATGGATGACAGCAATTACGCTGGGTGTATCTCCATTAACATACCACTTTCTCCAGGTATGGAGTCTGTCTCTTGTATAGTTTGTTTAATGATCAGGACGGAAAAGGAATTTTAATGACCCCTCGGCAGCTCGTGTTCATTTAAGGTTGGTTCTTACTCAGTGGCATGTAAGTAGCCAGTGAGTTGGGATGATCAGGACAGTGGATTAGACACCTACTCTGCAAGCAAGTTTGCTACGTATCTCATGATCCTCTAACTTGCTAAAACACACCACACAGTAACTAGAAGCCCAGCCATAAAAGCTTAAGGAGCTCCCTAAATCCTTCAGTGTAAGGGATTATGTTTTAATACATCACGCGATAAGAGTACATAACACTTCTCACAAATGTATCTCACGATATCACAAATACATCTCATGATATCACAAATATATCTCATGATATCACAAATATATCTCACGATATCCATCAGTGGCCATCAGTATCCATCCATTTCTGTCAGAAAGTATTTCTTCTGCATATATACACGTGTGTATGTGTGTGTATAGGTGTGTGTACATGTGTCTGTGTATGTACATATATACTCAYTGGTTTTCAAGCTGGGCACCTCCCTTATTTGTATTAGGGCATGTCCAGCCCTCCTTACCAAGCACTGCAAGGGGAAACAGGGAAGAGACTGAAAGCTGATGACAACAGAGGCTACTTGGGCACTTATCACAAATACTTGAGTTTGACCTTCGTTTTTTCCACTGTAACCAAATCCTTTCTCCAGCTGTCTAGCCCAGGGTTCCTGTTCCACTCTCTATAGGCTAAGTCGTCATGTTTTCCCACTTACAGTAGAATTATTTGAATATTCATTCTTGCTTTTCCACTTGTTCCYGCATGCACAAAGGCCGTGCATGAGCTATTCCCTCGTGGCTAAGGCAGTGCACAAGCAGAGAAGCGGTTGTTCTGGGCACACTTTGCTAAGTTCAAATTAGTGGGAAATCCTTACAGTGAGCTGTGATAACCCAATAATCCCTAGTCTCTCTCCATGCCTTGGGGGCGTGGGGTATAACCATGCGTATAACCAAGGCACACACTGAGCAGTGCTGTGCTTTCCTCCCTCGCTGCATGGAGCTGGAGTCAGGAAAAACAAATCCGCATTCCCTCTGCTTTTGGAAAGAAAAAAATCACTATGGTTTTCCATATCATCAAAAATAATGTCTATCCAAGATTAGATCCTCACATTTATTGGCCGCACTGGCACATTTTTTTCCTGTCTATTTCTTCTGCTACAAGTCAGTGTTTGCATTAGAAAGCTCCACATACACAGGGGCCAGCCTTAGTCTGCAGGGCCATGGGCTTAACCTCCTTTCTCCACTTCAGCCTTCACTGCAAAAGGAGACACGGAGGCCACCCGAATGAATACCTATGGCAGATGACACAGGGGACCTCCCCGGCACTGCCATGAGTTAATGGAAATGAGGGATGCTCCACATTATCCCTGCCCTGCCGCAGCCCTATGGATAGGGGAATAGCAGCCGCCCGAGTGATTCACTGACGTTAGCTCTCGAAAACGGTATTAATACTTCACTTGTCTGCATGAACAAATCTCTCCTTTCCTGAGGTGTGTTGTACTCCAGGGTTTGGTGAGCTGTATGCTTCCTCTGAAGCCAAAAACCTGGAGGTGAGAATCAGCTCCCCCCGGCTCCATGGGACATCCTGGCGYTGTCTACATGGAGCTAGGAGGTGGAGCTGCCCCTATTCCTGTGGACTTGCAGCCGTCTGGGACCCTGGGAGCCAGGCTTACTAAATCTCGGGAGGAGGAGATCGATATCCYAGCCTTGACAACGTCAGCCCCGGCAGCAGGTCCTCTCACGGGGATGTTTTGATTGCTGTCTTGACCACAATTCCAGAGGAAGAAAGAAAGGGCTGCAGAATTGATCATTCACTGTGGACAGACCTATTAGTTTCACCTTTCACCACCTATAAATTGTCTATGAGGAGGTCACTGAATTCCCAGATTTACTCAGAAAATATGTAAGTGGTCTATTAAATCTTGACAAACCTTGTACGCACATCAGGTGCACCAGGCTACCCTGCAACACGTGCTCCAGCCTTGAGGGATCCTAGCAGAGATGCAGGCGAGAAAACAAAGGGAAGAATTGAGGGAAAGCTGCCAAGAGTCTTAACACAGCCTTTTTTTAACGTGAGCCTTGGAAGAGTTAGCTTTCCTTGTCTTTGCCTACCTACACGTAGTCTAATTTGCACTTACCTGCGAACAATAAATAAAGCGCTGCAGAGATTTCTTCACTTCTGGAGCAGGCAGTCTGACAACGTGTGAGGTGGGAGCGGAGCACAGCTGAGACCGAGAACTCCTCTTGTCCAGGCAAAACGTGGGCGGCAGAATCGGGGAACCTGGGAAGACTCAAAAGCAGCTTGTAATTACCTGCGAACAAGGAGCCTTGAGGAAGCCCAGCCTCACACGAGCCCACGCAAGTACCTTTTCTTGACATACAGAACGCAGGAAGAAGAAGACACCTTGTTGGGTTTCTGCGGCAAATCTAGAGACACTCGGGCTGGTTTAAAGCACAGATTTGGAGGTTTAACCCTGAAGAGAAAGAACTTCTGCATATTAAGGGGGAAGTGATTTAATGTGATGGAAACTGTAGCTGCTACGGCTTCCAACTGGTAGTTTTAGCACTGCTTTGATGACTCAGCTAGGATACTGCGAGGCTGACCTGACACCTACATCTTTTCTTGTCAACCCGAGAGTCTCTCCACAGCCTTTACTGAGGAGCAACCTGAAGGGACCATGAGTCTGGATCCATCAGTTTTTCCTGTTGGTGCTGCAGCTTCTCCACCAACCACTCAGTCAACATGGGAAGCAGATGAACCCACCACGGAGCAGAAGAGAGCAGGTCAAACAGGCCAAACTCCAGGCTGCCTATAAAAGATAAAACACAYCAAAAAAGAGAAGCAAGTCCAGTAAAGTACCACCCCTTCCGAAGCACACAGAACAACAGGGGYAACACAAACCTATTCCAGCAATTTCTAAGCTGTTCCAGCATCAGACAGCTATTCTTTCTCCACGGGCACTTGCCACCCCAACGGGGAGCCCTTGACTTTGACAGGACAACTGTAACTTATTATACAAAGGGAGCAACGTTTACATTCAGCCGTCTTTGCATCAGGGTTGTCCAAAACTTATTCAAAAACAAGAAATTACCCCACAGTTCAGTGAAGATTTATTATCCGACAACAGTTCCATTCAGACTACCAGCTTTCCTGTTGTTTTGCAATACAGACTGTGAGAGCTTGTCATTCAGGTACCACTTTCTCCGTACTGTTTCACTGTGCAAAGCTCCTGAATTTGGCTCACAGCTTCTCATACGGAAGAAGGCATAAGACAGGGGCTTAAAAGCGAACCTGAAAACTGTCAGTGTATTATTCATTTGTTTAAATTAAAGTACTAGTGAATTTTTTTATTCCAGAATGGCTGATGGCTACTTATAAGAAAATTTAAAAGAGAGGCAGAGAAATGAAGCACCATAACGTATTGCCTTGTTGACACTATTAGGGAAAGGGCTACACAAAAAAATACCTGAAAACTTCCCAGCAAGTCCATTTTCAGAAGCAGGCATTAACACTACAAGTAGAGCTGCAATGGCAGAAGGAGCCTCTCACAGACGTGGTGCTTGCAGTTTGAATTGGGGTGCAGAGTACCGTTTATGGGGACTTCAGCAAACACATGCCAGAGGTCGTGGACCTTTTATTTCTACTTGGAATTAAAAAAAAAAAAAAAGTTTGTCTTCTCCCTGGTTGCTCCTTAATGTTTTATTATTATATTTATATTATTTAATAAACAAGCTGCACTTTTTGTTACTCCAGGAAGTTGTGAATARAGCCTTGCTCAGAAAGGCACAGGAATGTGAGCATCTGCTTCTGTAATAATTAGCAGGGAAGTTTAGCCACAATCCGCCCGATTTCTCACATTTGTAACAGCGAGAATAACCTCTGCAGCGCTGAGCTGCATCTCTGGAGGCAGAAAGAGCAGAGCTGCTTGCTAACTTACTATGAGAGCTACTCATATGGTGGAAGCGAGCAAGAGACAGCAGAAATGATGGGAAAGAAAAGAGGGAGCCTCTATTGCCATCACCAAGCACTGGCAAGGGTCTTTCCCTGCCCTCTGAGATATGGCCACRTTTTTCCAAAAATCCGGAGAAATGTAACAAGAAAGAGAGGTAAAGAGAGTGGAACGTGGCACTGACACAGAAGAGAAAGAGTAACTGAGACACGGAAAGGCAAATCGTGGTGCTCACCATGGGGAACACTCAGTGCAACCCAGAGGGRCTCACAACACCTTGAAATTAGCCTGGGAAGGCGGCCCATTGGAGAGGGCTGATCATTAATAGAAAGCCACTCTTTAGAAAAAGAACTAATTTGGTTCCATACTCTGCTCTTCATACCCAAGTCATTGCAAAGCACCTTGAGAAATGAGATGCATTATAAKTTATGACTGCTGGCAAGCAGAGGAGGTTTTATATGCACAGCGATGCTGCCTTTGACACGAGAACTTGTTCTCCTGAGCAGGACTACACTGCATCTGAAGACAGAGGCCAAGTAATTTGCTCTACCGTCTTCCAAGGATGCTCCTCACAGCCTTATGCAGCACAATAACAACATGTATTTGTGCCAGTCTAACCTTGGGACCAACACAGCTGTCTGCTCCTTAAGGGGCGAGGGGAACTCACATGTCCAGACTAAATCAGGTCTCAAGCGTTGCGGTCTCAGCGTTGCACTGGGCAAGAACAAGGGCCCAGGATCACAGTGCACAGTGTGAGTTGCTTTTATGCCTGGCTAATCATTCCCATTAATGATCACCCAGGGTTTTCAGGTGGCATGGCTGGATGCAGAACTACAGCTCTGCATTTGTAGGGAGAAGCTCCTCATTCCCAGTGTATGTTTTTCTGGCATGTGTGGGCTTCTCCAAAACAAGACCTGCAAGACCTCGAGCTAACCTGGAATCCCAAATCACTGAGCTGGAAGCAAAGCTGCTCACAAACTCAGGCTACAATGTGTGAAGCAAATATAGCTACGCATGAATAAAATAAGATGATTTCTTACCTTGTGTTAAGCTCTCGGTGATTTCAGCTGAGTTTGACTTGATGTGGGGTTTCAGCAAACTTAAAGTTCAGGGCAAACATGGCTAAATATGTGTGAGGAACCTTGCAAGTCAGAATGACTGGCTCTGCTTCAGATGTGCCAACATGCACAGRCTGTGCTCTGCAGAAGAATGCATGGAAATATGATTCAAAAAACCCAACAACTTGTTTACAGTGAGCGTAACCTAAATTATGTCAATATTTCTCCCACTTTTTTCCATCAAACAAACCCCTTCCCCACCCCTTAGCTTTCAAAAAAATCAGCCATCTCCTTTTAAAACGCCAGTTGATTACATGCTCCAAAGCAGAAGTATAAAAGACCTTATTTTTGTTATTGAAATGCACATAGAACAAAAATACTAGCACGTCAGCCCATCATTAGTGAGTACTTCAGCGCAAACCACAGCTTGGCCTTCACTCATTAGCAATGAGAACCGGGCTGCAGGTTAGCGCAGGGGAGCACTCGCCGAGCCACGTGCCCGGGGGTTAATTAACACTGCCTGTGATGGGTGATTAAATTTGTCCTAGAGGATCGCTGCACCTGACATGGCCGGGGCCACGTGTTATGTGCTCTCCTGAAAGGGAACAGGATTACGGTGGACACCTTCCTGTTTTACTCCGTAATGTAAAACGTGTAACGGAGTYGGGTGCGGTTTTTTTTAATTCCTAGACAATATGAACCCGCAGCAATAGCTCTCTGAGCAGCCAGAAAGTTCTGGAGGTATATTGGTTTCTTCAACTATCTGATATAAATCCCGGGGGGTAATTACAGAATAGAGAAATAAGCCATAAATCCAGTTTAATTGACACGAAAAAGAACAACAAAAGGTGACAGAGTTTCATCCCTGCTCCCGCTCTCCCCAGATTATTTTTAATGGATCCAGGACATCTGGAAACTAGGGAGGGTCAGATCCAGGAATGAGCAGCTCAACATGGATGGGGAATTTGCCTAAGCATCAGGTTTATATAGGAAACACTCTTATAAGGGCTAAAGAAATGAGTGGAAATCCGAGCATTTTTGCTGTGCAATAGTTAGCATTTAAGGTAACCCCTGTGAGGAGGGAGAAGCTGGGTGCAGTCTCCCTTTGCCCATCTATTTATTGGTGATCCAGTGTTGGAAGGGGCAGCACACCCTGGCAGCAGGACAAGCAGCTCTGCTCTGCTACTATCCCTACACTGGCACTTTTAGGAAATAAAAAATTAATAGAGAGGGCTGTAAATGTCATAACTCCCCGAGCATCCTCAAGGTGGGCTCGATGCTTTAGCGCAGACAGAGCATCTGTTCCCTGGCACTGGCGTGTGAAGGATGGCGCTGGGGCACGCGCTTGTGGCACCCGACACAGCAAGCAGAGCGAAGCCCAGAGCCCTCGAGCCCAGGCCAGAGCATCTGTCTGCAGCAGTCCCGCCTGGCAGCTGCTAAAGTGGCTCGCTTGAGATGTCCAGGGTGAATGAGAGCAGGGACTATGTCTGCAACCCCCAGCGCCAGCAAAATCTATCTCCACCCTGAGCTACAGTGTTCTCAGTACCTGGGTGGTAGCCTCGTAGCTGAAGGAAATGTGCCTGCATTTATTAAGTGCGTGCAATCCTGTAACAGCGCTTTGCCACTAAGCTGGACCAGAAAATGCAAGAAGCACGATTGCAACAAGCCTCCTCCAAAAGCAAAAGAGTTTTGATTTGTCTCCCTGCCACCTGAGGGAGCAGATTCAGGCTCATTTGGAATCAGAGAAGCCCTGCAAGGCCCCTGTGCAGGGCTGCTGCAGCAGTACAGGGGGATCTGCCCTTGCTGCTGCTGGTTCACTGAGGTTTCTACATACATTGATTGCTGAGACCTTTTTAAGCAAATCATCACTGAAGTGCCCAGAGCAGCGTTCAGCCAATTTGTCTACATATCTCGACTTCAGTATTGCAATAACCATGTATTTGTCAGCCAGCCATGATCTAATCTAGTCCTTTTGCTTACAGCTATTTATCTTAAGAATAATTCTGTGAGCTGGTAGTTATAACAACCCACTTTCCTGTCTTGTCCTACTGTTGAAGTGGACAATGAGCAAAGAGAAGGAAAAACAGTTGTATTTCTACCTGTACGGAGCAGGCGCTCCCCACTTGCATCCCCACATCTTCCTTCTTCTGGGCTGGTGAAGGGATGGGAATTCACATTTCTTTTACTCCCACATCTGCTCTTTTTACACACATACAAAGCACCCCATCCTCAGAGCTCTATGCTTACAGCATGAAAGGCCAAAAACCTCAAGAGGTGGACCTCAAAGAGGCAAACATCTGGTGGACCTCAAAGAGGCAGAACAAGAGACCAAGGGAACCATCAGACTGTGAAACTCTTGCTGGGTAGGATGTCCATCAAGGTGCTCACCTGCTACTCAGAGATCTCCTCCATCACTCGGTAAAGGAAAGGAGGTGGGAGCAAATCCACTGCAGTCTTGAGTCTCACTGTGCCCACCACCCTGATACCTAGACATAACAGACAGGAGATAAAATGCTATCTCTCCTAATGCAGTTTGCCCCACATTACAGTGGGGAGACAATTAACGTCCATGTTGTGCAAGACTTAAAGTAGATTTCAGCTTCTTCCCACATGGACTTCTGCAGAGCAAGAGGGCACCTCTTTGCACTTCTAGTCATGTGCACTGTCCTCCTGAGCCAGCCCTGCTGCACACCAACCTTTCCTTTGCACTCCACGTGCAAAGCAAAATGTCACTCACACAGAGATGCCAGAGACATCTTGCAATTGTCTTTGCAATTGTCTTTGCCTTCCCATCCCAGTTGGCAGAGACAGGCCCCTTCACTCAAAGGGATGTAACACAAGTATCAATAAATCAAAATGTCACTCTTCCATAGAAGACCAACTTGCAGCCCTTAGGAACAACAGAAATAGAAAAGTAGAGCAGGAAAACATCTGGAGGAGAGACTGGAGGGCACCTCCCCAGTCTGAAGATCAGACCTAGTTCTGGATGCAGCCACAGTCCCTTATACGGAGGCCTGAGGACAGATCCTTCCTTCTCTGAAGGCTGAAGGGACAACCCCTTCACTGCAGTCAATTTATGATCAGATCCAGAAAAGGACTGGCCTCAAGGTATTAATCCCAAACCATTCCCAGACCAAAACCGTTTTCCCCCGTTGCTTCTTTTTCAATGCATATATGTATTGCTGTCTCTTCACTGTTTGTCCCAGCATAGTTTCTTCTTCTTTTGCGACCAGGTGCAAGTTTCATCCCCTACTGATTATTGTAACATCCTCTTTCCCTATCACCTTGCTCTCTCCTCTCTCTCTCTCCTTTCATCTCAGCCTTATTTCCTGAATCACTGCACTTTCCCCTCTTTTTTTTTAACACATTGTATGTGCCTTCCTAGGTGAGCATCTAGTTCTGAAAGCAAAATCAGGATGCTGTGTGCTCCAAGAAGTTATACGAGCCTGGATTCTTTTGGTAATGCAAATGCTTTTAAAGGCAGCCTCGTTTTCATTAAAGCAACTTGCATTGCATTACCCGCATTTGCATTCAAATGCACTTATCTTGATCCTAAAACATAGGTGTATTTCGGAGAAGATTAACAGTATGTTTGTGAGTAGTTTAAAATACAGCAATCACAGAAATTCCAGCAGCTTTGGAGAAACGTCTTGCTGGCTTTTGCTGCCTCTGCTCTGTGCTAGTCTCTACACCAGGGGTCCCAAACTGTTTGTGATAATGGAGCAGGCCATTTAGAAGTGCTGCCACAGTGGTGGATTGTATGGTTTCCAGTGAATTAAGCAGACTCACTTAAATTTGATTATCCCTCTCTCAGTTAGAGCACCTAAAAGTGTTGGGAAAAAGTTACCCAGCATCCAAATCCTTCCATTAAGCCATTTTGTGAGCCCAGATTTCAAACAGGGTTGACACAGCTAAGGCCTTTCTTGCTGCCTTTATACATCCTTCCTCTGCCCCTAGGATATCCAGAATAAAATCTGCCAATGACCATTACCTGTTTTAGGAATTCGTATTCACATGTAACTATCAAAGTCGTTGAAAAGAATAACAAACCTCATTTTTTTCTTTAAAAAAAAAAAAAAAAAAAAGTCTGGGAAGACCAGATTCCTAGATATTATCTTTCTCTGAACTTTTGCACAAAAAAAAAAAAAAGACACAATTAAAATGAGCTAAATGAGCTTTTTCCTCTCTAAATGTAAAAGCTTTCCTCAGTGCCCCAGTGAAGCTGTAATTACTGTCAGCGTCCTCTAAAAGGACATTGCTCTTTATTGGAGCTCTAGACACACAGGTTTAAACAAACAGGGGGTTTGGGACTTGCAAAAAGAACACAAGACACCACAATCAATGCTGTTCTCTTCACAGGACCCCAGCAGTTTAAGACTGGACCTTCCAACCACTGATGGGCTGCCACGATACTTCTGACTTAATGGGAGCTTACACTGTGATATGAGAAAGCCTACAAATCACAACACATTAGTAAAGATGCACAAATACATTGGCAGAGACATCACACMACTTTCACATTGGTGCCCACTGAGGAAACTTCTTTTATTCAAGGGATTTGCTGCTCCCAATTTTAAGTCATATATGTTTCCCTGGATGAAAAGCAGCTTTCATCCCTTATCCATCTGATAGGGTAAAACTATAGCTGTTTATATGAAACTAGTATGATATCTSAGAAAATAGATAGAAAGAAAACAAAAACCTATTGTAGGACACATTTTTACTTTCAGCTTTACTTCATTAGCAGCTGAAGATATAATGAGCACTGTCCAGTGGCTCTAAACAGTTGCTGCAAGCACAGTGCACACACCTTTTGCAAGCAGGCACTCAGAGATGCTTGTGTCTCACACAAGCAATGTAAAGCAATGTATAAACATGACAATCCTAATTCTGTCTGCATGAGACACTGATTTTTCTTCAGTTTTCAGCTAAACACTCAGGTTTTTAAAGTCTAGTTCTGAAGTGTTTTATACAACATTTTCCTAAGCACAGAAACACTACAGCAGCAGCATAAAATGAAGCATTTAGAGGTCTCCATCCTACACCTTCATACTATAATTAATGCAAGGTTGAATTTGTTGCCAGAACTCCTGAATCTCTTCTTTTGGGGGTTCTTTTAATTACACTTATAAGATTATTTTAAGAAGGATATTATCCTTTCTATAATACAAATGCATTTGCTCAAAAAATATGTCTAATTCTCAATGGGCTCTAACCGGAGATGTTCCATCGGTGCCCTGCACAACCCGTGTGCAAGCTGGAGGGAACAAGCAGCCCCAGCAGGACTCGAGACTCTCTCCAGCACTCTCAAAATCCCCATACAACTCAAGGCGAGTCACCCAGGCTCACTGCRACACAGTTTCTCCTTGCAGAGGTATCCCAAGGACAGCTGAGAAGTTCAGGAGCTGTTCAAAGGCCACAGCATTAAAGGCCGTACAAAAAGTTAAAGGAAAACATCACTGTGCCCGTTTGCTGGTGATACTGTAGGATGGCAACTTATTGCTAAATTAGAAGAACAGGTAAAGCTTTCCTTCTTTTCAGAGCAAGACACAAGGGCATTTCTGGATGTCTCTGTACAATGTGACCTCGCACCTAGAGACAGACTGARCTGACACGCTCCGATCCGGAGGCGACGTTCCGAAACACTGTGCTAAAAGACAGGATTTCAGCTCAGCGTTGTAGGGAGAATGAGAAAACATCTTTTCCTCCTGCACAAAATGCAGACGATTGCTATTGTCAGCAAAAAGCAATTGTGAAAGTGTCATTCCAAATTGCTATACTTATTTTCCAAGGAGCTGGCCAAAAGCCCAGGAAAGCCATGAAGAGCTCCCCAGGGCTGAGATTCATTGAATGCAATATTAGCCACTTAAACAGCTTGCACAGGTCACCTAGGCTCCTTCAGCAATTAGTGAGGAGAGACAGAGCCACATCTACCTGCACATCATCCTGCTCTCAGCATCAGAGAACCAGCTTGGAGATGCCCAGCCAGGGCGGACCGGGGGTGTGGGACCCTCTCTCATACAGGCTCTTGCAGACAGATTTCTTTCTCCCTTGAGGTCATACCTGTGAAAAACATGAGAAARTTTCTCTGGACAAGAGCACATCACATCTGCCTTCCTCAGCCATGGGGAAGGCTTGGGAGGTTGGAGTAAACCAGTCGGATTTGAAAGCCACTAAAAGCAGATATATTCAGGAGAAGCAGCATTTTAACCTAGTTACTTCCACCAATTTCTTTTAACACTGACATTCAGCACAGAAAGAGATCAGTCTCTTTATTGTGCCTTTAAACAAACGTGGCCACGTTTCTCCTATAAATGCCTCCTGAGAGCAAACGACTCTCGTCTTTAGTATCTGCAAGTTGAATTTGCTTTCAAGGATGCTATCGTATCCTATTCGGTTCTCAGGTCACTTTTAAGAACTCACTTCTGAATATTTTCCACACATATACCATAAAATGTGCAGCTCCACAGGTTCAGGAATCTCAAGTTGAGAATAGCATCCCTTTCCTTGTCAGGACTCACCATTCTTCAAGTTCTTGAGCCATTTGGATAGGTAGCAGTGAGCAACGACCGACCCTTAATGCCCAGAATAAAGTCTTTTTCTTGGAAATCCATAAACAGCAAGCAGGAAGACACTGAGTTAGACCAAAACCCTACGAGGTCCAAGGGGAGACCTCTCCAGGCACYTGAATGTGGCTGGATTCAGGTCATCTTCTGATTATGGGCCAAGACACGGGCGCTGCCCAAAGCACAGATGCTGCCTTAGCTGAAATGAGGGCTCTCTGTGCTGCCATCCCGCTGAACAGGAACTGCCACCAGCCCTGCAATAACATCCGTGACCTTTATTAATAGCAGGAAAATAGCTTTTCTCCAGCTTGCACCTGTGCTAAACGAAGTTTATGATTGAACATAACTCCCGGGGACAAAGAGCCCTCAAACCCCAAAGGGCTCAAGCTGGGAAGCACAGGAGCAGCCGCCCACAGCGCTGCCACCTCCATCGCCCTGAGCAGCTCAATCCGTTTTCAATCATCGGTGTCACGCTCCTGAGTCCAGGAAACTAAAACAGAACCCCCAGAGCTGCATAGCAGAGCAGACAATTTGGAAAGCAACCGTAGACCTTGAATCTGCAGTCTCATTTGCACCCCAGGTGTGTGCACCAAGATGCAGAGGGCTGAGCTCCAGCTGCTATAACCAGCGCTCCGGTCCTGGGCCATGGCCATAGGTGACCTGGTAGAAAGAAAAGCCTGCTCTGGCAATCAAACATCAAGACACAATAACATAAATGGTTTTTCAGCATTAAAGACAGGCAATTACGGCTTTTCTCCCCTAAAGTTCACAAGGAGTTAAAAAATAAAAATGTTTTTAATTTTAAAGTATTTGATTTTTAACTGGCCTGAATAAAAAATTAAATATAATAATAAGTGCAATTAGAAGCTTCTTTTGTGTTTTGGTTGAATGCTGTTTTCGCAGTTCCATTTAAAGTATCAAGTGACCCTCAAATTACTTTAGAGAAAATTTTAAAACACTAAAGCATTTTAAAATATCGGATTATTCGGATTTCTTTTCTAATGAATAATTCTGCATCGTCTGAACAGTTCAGCATGGACTTTTGAAGCAGTGGCTTTTGTGAAAATGAAAATCATTCTTTTTAAATGTTTTGATCAAAAATGTTCACTCACCAGCACAGTCCAAATGGGAGCACTGATCTCAGTACAGCCCTGTGTACCATATTTATTTTACAGGACACCGCTCTCCCTACTGTACATTTTAGATCATACATCCCTCACAAATCAAGGAAAAATTAGAATATTGTTTTCAAAGACCGTTTTACACAGTCTCATCCTTTGCTAGAAATGAATTATAGGCATACCGATCTATCCCTCATATAGGGAGGGCTAATTTTGATGAAATCCTGTGAATCCAAGTTGGTTGTGAACAACTGTAAGCACCAAAATAATATTCCAGCACTGGTACGAAAGTGCCCTCTGAGATGTTAAGCCAAGGTTGGCCACTTGAGACTCTAAGAGCTGCTTTGAGCAAAACAGTTCTGACATATGGATTCCTACCACATTCCAGTTGGGGATGGTCATATTCTGCTTTTTGACTGCATTCTGCTGTCCATAAGCCAAAAAAACACTATTTTTGCTCTCAGTCATAAATGGCTTCTTGTGTTTCAAAGTGATCTTTCATAATTGCTATGGTTCCTCTTAGCTGTGCTCCAGAGGGAAGACAGTAATTCTAGTGTATTTTCAGTGTAAATCAAGAGTCATCTCCCTGATGTCAAGGATGCATAAAAGCAAAGTGAAAAGACAATTAAGTCCTGCTGCTTGCAAAGTCCTCTGGAATCGTTGGGAATACAAAGGTGCTATATGAACATCAGATAATATATTATTTATTAGCCTGTGATAAATCCACGCAGCATAGGAATGCACATACAAAGCCTAAGCACTAGGCACTGGTTGGTAGGCTCTCCATATGTCTGTTTTCTCTCGGGAGAGCTACGTCCTGTATAACAAGAAGTGAATAGCAAAATAAAAATGTGTAGGGGGCCAATAAAAACAAGCTGKTTTTTTCAGCCCTTCTAACTGAAGAGTTTGTTTCAATGGCATCTTCACTTAACACTTCCATATATTCTTGCTTCACAAGCCCACAGAGTAATGATGGGCTACACCAGAAAGCTTCGGCACAAATTTCAGAGTGCCCGAGTCAGCCACTTATCTTCATTTATCCTCTTCTGGCGTTAAAAACAAAGCAAAACAAAACGCACTGCAATTTCATAATCCTAAAACGAATAGATTCTTTCCTGCACTACCCAATTTTGCTGGAAATAAAACCGTGTCACACCATTCTCCTGCATTTCATTTTTACTGCCTTTATTCCTAGCTTACATTTCACGTCAGGAGTTATACTGGACTTAATGTTAAAGCAATAAGAATTCATATTCAACAGTWAAATTAGGCTAGAATACAGAACATCCAACACATCAGATTCCTCCTTTCCCAGCAGATTGAAGCTCGTTCTCTGTCCTGAGAGTGCAGAGTCCTGTTCTTCAATGTGCAGACCTACACGTAGACTCTGTTTTCTTATGAAAATAATAATCCAAGTACTTCCTAATCCTTATGAAATAATAATCCAAGTACTTCCTAAGCACTCTTGAACTGCCAACAGACACTATGTGCATTTCTGTCCTCACCCTAAGATGACCGTAACTATAACATAATGCTAAATAGATGGAAAGCAGCAGTTTGAGAACGAGGATCTTTCTCCTCAAAGCTACACATGCAAATCTTACTAGAGCTGCTAGTGAGCTTTTGAGAATAAGTTATTTTAAAACAGGAATAAGTTTTGGAAGAACACACAATCACAACATTGGCCATGCAAAGGGAGCTCGAGGTCCTGCATGAATGGGCAGTGGTGGCCTCTGTCTCCTACTGAGCGTGCAGGTGTCACCACCAGGACACTGAGTAGCACCCCTTTGCTATTAGGAAATTGAGGGTGAACATGACACATAAACCCCAATCTCTACTCCAAAGATGTCTTCTTCAAGACACATCTGCCAGGCRACATTGGGGAAGTAGCATTGATCTACTGTGATTATAGGTCTGTAATTACAGTGTTTCAGTGATGAAAGAGACAAATATTGGTTTAATCTAGGTCTGCATTTGGTTGATGGAAATACACTGGATTAGGACATGATAAAATCTCTCCTTCCTATCTATAATAAGCTATCAGCAGAAAGCCAGAGGCTTGCTTTTGGTATTAATGCTGTRTGAGATTGATGAGTGGCCCAGATCACACAGGCGTTCAATTTTTCAGGAGATGCAGGCACCAAACCAAACAAATCTAAAAGTAACTCTATTCTAGGAGTGTTCCAAAAACATGTAACTAAGGTTCAGGATTTTCTCCTTGCTTGGAACAGTCTGGCCTCATCTCRAATATTTGGGCAGCCACACTGTGCAATAGAGAGTCAGGCAACTGCTGTGATTTTTTTTTTCCTATACCCTGTACTTCTGCATGTCTTAATATTTGCTTTGCTTTCAGAAATAGCTTCCCTTTGGTATTCTGTTCAGAACAGCCTGGCAGAGGACACATATGYTGTGCTGACAGGAAAGAGATTGCTAGAGTTGTTCTTAAAACTGGTAAAGAAAATAACAGCAGAGGAGGAGCATCTTCCTCGRAAAGGACTTCTTACCCTTAGAACTTTAACAGGCAGGTGCTCTTCTGGGATAACATTTATTCTTCATTTCAAATCAAGMACAACTTTTACATTACTGCTTCTCATTGTGCTTTTCTCCTCTCTTTCTGCACAGCAAAGTCTCCAGTGGACTCCCTGGGAGCCCGTTCCCGACAGATTCTGCCCAACTTGGGGCAGCTCTGCATTTTTTTTTGTTGAAGCATGAAAAAGGGCCGCGTTCCAGGTACTTAAATATCTCCTAAGAACACCCTTAAAACAAGGCAGACAGTTAATCACTGAATTTCAGGATCCAAATTTTGATATAATGGGCACAGATTAAAGTAATAATATAACGGAGGAGAACACTGGCATTAGCAGAAGTGAGTTCAAAGGGGATTGAATAAGACTGGGGGTCAATTCTGCAATATATCTGGCTCTAAGGGAAACTTGCAGTTTCTSTTTCTATTTATCTGTTTTTATTTGGCTATGGAAAATCAAGGTACATATATTCCTGAGTTTAAAAAAGCAGCTGCATCAGATTTGTCTGACAAAGAGAAAATGGGAACTGAAATTCACAGTGTTTTAAAAAACACAGGTTATGATGTATGATTTCTTACAATGCATTGTTTTTCTGGGGAGTTTTTGGTGTGCAGTTCTAAAATCCCTTTTCATAAATAAAGCCATCTGTCTTGAATATAGTAGCTGTAATTTTAAAAGTCAGTCTTTGCTAATAACTACAATTAATMAGTTCCAGAGCAGGAAAAACCTTGAGCATTTGATCCACCTTTCACCAGTGTCTGACAATTGCTATATTTTAAAAAATTAATCTTCAACACCAATTTTTATGAAAGATACACTGAGCTGTAGATGCCAGGTGATTTGAAAGGTAGGGATGAGATTAAGAAAGGAGCTGAGAATTCAACTTTCTTTCCTCTGACAGGCAAAATCTCTCTTGGGATCTACCTAAATAGAAGTTTGAATAGATAAACTAGTTACCTCATTTCTATGTGCACSGTTAGCTTCACTTACAATAAGAAAAAGAAAGCAAGCATATTTCTGAATTTAAAAAAATAGGTTTCATATTGTCGGGATCTCTGGYATCTCATACTGTGCAAAGATGGGGTCCTGTAAGAGCTGGAGTGCTGGCAGCAGGAAAGCTGGCAGTGAGAGGACAGAAGGAAAACACCCATCATTAAAAAAAAATTCCTAGCAAGTTGCATTTTTTTGATAGTACATACAGAAAACTTTAGTGATGCTTAATTGCTGAGATCAAAATGAGGAAGTCTGTTTTGGTGACGGAAATATTCTCTGGTGCAAAATGTTTTTGGAGCTTCTGAGCACTTTCCTACAGTACAAACAACAACTGCAGGGGAAGGCGGAGTGCCTTCCCTCCTGCCTGCTCACCTYTGAAGTAAAGCAGCCATCCAATCTGCATTTCTTTGAACCAAAGTAACTGTGCAAAGAGGATCGGCAGGGCTAGTGCTTTTGCAGACCGAAAAGATGACTGGAAATAAGAGAAAAAAAAGTAGGAGTACAAAGCATATAATGCATCTATTGATTTTAATACGCTACATATAAGAGAGAGGGAGCTCTTCTAAAATCGGATTCCCATTACAAGACCCTGCGACATAAATTCCCAAGACCTTGCACATCTACAACTTAGCAGTTAGCTTTTAAAACCTTTGGTAGATGTGTTGGAAGAGAAAGTAAATGCAACTTTTTCTAATAGTTAAGTGGAAATCAGAAGGATAATATTTTGGCTGGGATTCAGCAAAACACATCGCAGTTTCCTAGCGTGACTAACAAGACACTAACATATTTGTAAGTGGTTTGTTGAACTGGACTTTGTTACAAGACTTTTTAGGACAAAAAATATCGCTTACCACTTTCCGACTGTGTAAAGTATCCGTAACATGGAACTGATAGTGATACATGATAGTATCATACCTCCTAGGCAGAGGTCTGAGGTGTAAATACCATTTCTTTAACCYCCTCTGAGAATCTTTGGAGGAATTTCTTCAGAAGAAAATAAGACTGCTCTAAAATAAGGATAAGACTCACAGCCAAAGCCCTGTWGAACCACAAGAATGACCCTCCTTGATTTCAAAGGACTTGGAATGACAACCTAAAAGGCGTTTATGAAGGGTCTCTGAAGAAAGGGAGGGYGAGGCAAGAGGGGATGTGTGTGCATGTTGGTGTGGTGCATGTGGCTATGTGCAGCAATGAGATCAGCTATCAAGTCCATCTAAATAGACCACCATAAGCAATTCTGGAAAGGCCTTACGGAGACTCAGGGGCTTAAAGCAATCCTTATCGTTCCAAGAAGATGCAGCAGGGCTGAGATAGTTATTCCTATCTTTAAAAATGGCAGATCTGAGCTAGACAGAAAGGTACAGTTAAAACGGTCTCTCTCCTTAAGCTCCATTTTCTTAATGTGCTCTGCTTTCCCATTTTTTTCCAACTCTTTTTCTGTAGCATATTCTTTTTCTCACTAGGAAAAAGAATAGAGTTTTTACAAGGAACTTTCACATATGAAAAGCAACTGCATATCCACCTACTTCCCCATGGATTTTCTCAGCAAAGTGCCCTGCTCTGTTATCTCATACAACAACACGGGGTGAGGACAGCGAGGAGTGAACAATGGTGCATTGCTCCTCTTCTTTCCAGCCTAGTCAAGGCTACAAGAGACTTCCCAAAAGRAAGGAAAGGCCCTGTAGAAGACAGAGCTCTTGACTTGACTGTGATGTGCTTTGCATTTGTTGTTTATGCCAAAATCTAATCACCCCAGTGAAGAAGTCACCAAAAAGGTGGCATTTATCAGCATGCCACAGCTGAAGCCACCTTGTCCCAAACAATATCCCTCTGAAAGAGGAGTTCACTAGTCAGAAGACACAAGCTAGACTTCTACCAACTCCTACCTCTGCCATGGTTTCCTACACATCCTTGGAAAGACTCGCTGTTTCCTCCTCAGCTCCYTTCTTAACCCTTTCCCTAAATCACAGTCTCTGCCTCGCACCTCTACTCTACTCTTTGTCTGCATCCATCATCTATCTCATGTATTCTTATCAGAATACAAGATCTTTGGAAGGAAAATATACTTTTGTTCTCTTTGTATGGTTCCTAAAAGCTAAGACTCCTGATCTCTGTATAGGACTACCAGYCATTGAAGCAGCAATACAACTAATAAATCAGTGCTTTCCTTCCTCCTTCCAAACATCCTATTATTTGCAATTGTGAGGAGCTTACTTAAGGCTGTGATTTACTTCTTGATACATGGATAAGGTCTACATCCAAATGGACACTTGTCTTGGTTTCTGGAGTCAATAAATTGTATACATCGAGTGTGGCACCTAAATTCTGGGCTAGATTTTGGGATAAATTTGGTGCAATCAATCTCACTTTCCTGGAGCAATTTAAAATACTGCCACAAGTTGAGTTAAACCTCCTTGAAACCAAATTGTACAACCTCATTTAAAGCAGTTCCAGTGAAACTTCAGGTGTCCGAAGCACTATCAGTACCACAGCCACTCAGGCTGCCTTGTGCACTGCACTGAGGAATGTGACCCAGAGAATTACCTGTAAGTGACAGTAAGGTTATGGATAGTGACGGGTGCAACTCTAGCTTGCTGGAGAACTTAAAAGCTAAATGCAGGAAAGCAAGAAAGCATTACAGACATCTAGAGAAATACTGCAGGAGTAAGACCTCAGAAAGCCTAAAAGGGAGTCTAGTACAGTGGGCATCCAGACTCAAATAACTCTTCGATAATGCTGCAATGAATACGATTATTACTAATGACAGTACAAAGCTCAGCTTGCTGCAAATCAACTCTCTCAAACTCAGATAAGAGACAAATAAGTTTGCAAAAATCAAATTTGTGGTTCCCTAGATTTCATAAAATCTTTTATCTGCCATGGCTATTAGCAAGTGAAAAGCCAAGTCCACTTGTTGTTGAACCACCAGAGCCCAGGACAGATAAGTAAAGCACCACTTATCACTTAAAGTACAACAGCAAGGAGGAAGGAGGAGGGTCAATTTTTCTGTGCCTCTTCTGTACATACAGGGATTCCTATCTCTAGGGCTATTAATATAGCACCTTTCAAAGCCAGTGGATTCTCTTTAAAAACAGAGAGATAATGAGGCTGTTTTCACTCAACCCTGCATTTAGATAGAAAAACAAAATAAACAACGCTGTCAAGATTTATAGCAAATACATTAGGAAGGGCACCGCAGCATTTGTACAAAGAACTCAAATGGAACCACAGCAGAAAACACACTTTACGTTTATGACATTAACTTTAGGGCATGAAAAGGCACCTCGCTAATGATTAGCAGAATACAATGGGCCATTACAGTCTATATATCCTTACAAATGATATACAGGGAGAACTAAAATACAACAAATTACAGGCTGTAATGCTCAGCTGCTTTTTCCCCTCCTCACTTATCCCYCCCTCTCGCAGCTCAGAGGCCAATTGAAATTTGTGTTGACTGACCACATATTAACTTGGTCAAATAACTAGGGAATGGAGCGGGCAGCTGATGTGGGCGAAGGTCACAGCAGCACCCAGAGCTTGGGGAGGACCTGGTGAGGACCCAGAGGGCAAGGTTGCTGCCTCGGGCACTGGGGCTGCACCAGTGCTCACGAGTCTCCCCACAAGGATCTCCTGGGGCCTCCTTCCAACTCATGCTCAAGTGCCCTGAGTGTGGAACGTACCTGTCCCACCACTGGAGAGGACTTGCTGCAAGGGCTATTCTGGTGAAGGATCCTCGCTGACCGCTGCTCTGAGAGCGCGTTTGGACTCCAGGGTTATGCTCTGCAGAAAACTGGGTTTATACTCTCTATAAATGTTTTTTATTTCAGTGTCTTCAGTCCTCCTCTGTCCCTTATGTCAAGTGCAGCAGCCATTCGGTTGAAGGGACGCTGTTTTTATGGTGTTTTAAAATAATATACTTCTTGGCACAAGCAAGCTAAGTGCGCCTTCAATCAGCTCTTGCTGAMGGACGAGTGACAGTGTTAACTCTCCAAGCCACAGTAACTCAGGCCCTCTCCATCATTTGACCTTACATTAAAAGACAACCCGTTCATCACCAAATTGATGAACGGACATGAAASGAGGACAAAAGGAAGGAAGGTGGGTGAACAAGAGTCAAAGCAAAATTAAAGAGCTCGCTGAAGGTGCCCTCAGAGGTCTGCATCTTCGGCATGTTTGAGTTCAGAGTCCAACGTCAGCTTGGGTCTTACCGCCAGGAAAATTTTCCTTATAAGAATGAGGAAAAGCAAGCAAAAGACATTTTATGGCAGCTTTTTCTGCCTTCTTCTTTCCCAAGGTGTTTCAGATGCAGAGGCTCTCCAGAGAACTGCTGAGTGCCACAGAGTCAAGGCCATGGAAAGGATGCAGAGCAAAATGGGTCACGTTGAAGGTAAATACCCTGGGCATAGGAAGGGCAAGTTACTGCAAAAAACTCACTTTATCAGTAATCAATCAGCTCTGGTAGGGGTTTCACAGGTAGCATCGGGYTCTGGAGACATGGTGGAGGACTGATCTGAAGATGGTGTTGAGCCAGYAGGTCCTTCAGCGAGAAGAGAGGATGACCTGGAAGAGAGACCTTTTCCAAACAGTCATATCCGTGGCTGGGCACAGGAGATTCCTGCTGCAGAAGGAACAAAGTTCAGCGAGGAAAGCAGTGCAGGTAACTCAAGGAAGGGTAGGAAGATTACCTGTTTTCCTTCAAAGTAAAAAGGGAATCTTCCCAAGCCATAGCAGCTCAGGGCACAACTCCAAGGAAATGATTAGAGCTACTCTAGCCTATATATCCTACGCTACGCAGCAGTCTCCAGATGGTCTTTCTTTCGGAGAGGGGAGTCCTTAAGGTGACTATTAACAACCATTTAAAGCAGCCAGGAGGCTGCTCCAACGCAGCATGGTGAGACAGCCTTGGCAACCTGGCACCCACGAGAGCTTTACGTTATTCCCTTGGCTTGGAAAAGGCAAACTGATACCACAGAGAAAGGTCGATGGATCCCTCGGGCTCCTTGAAAGCTGCTGTTGTACTGGTATCTTTTGAGCTCAGTGCTGACTTCTCCATTGCCTTGCCACTTTATTCTCCCTTTATGGAGCTCTTACCTTGGGGGAAAACATGTTTTTATTGCAAAGTCAAAAGGTAATTTTTACACAGACTCCATTACCTGTTTATAATTAAAACCATAAAGTCCCTTTGTAGGAGGCTGAACAACTTTCCCCCACGCCAAAGGAGGTTTTCATAAAAAGACTCATTAAAAGTACTCACAGTTAGTGCTGGGAAAAAATGAGGGAGAAATATAAAATTATTGTATATACTATTGTATTATAGTATATCTTTTTAAAAAGGCATTTCTCCCCCGTTCATTTTAATAGCTCAGTGTGATACAAAAGTGGCAGGCCAACCTTATCCCTTCTAGTCCTTGTCCTCTCCTTCCCCACTTCCAGGAGATGATGTGCCTTGCAGGAACGCCTGAGCCTTGCCGGAGCAGTGGGAGAGCAGCTGTGATTCCTGACCTTGAGGCTGCTCGGGGAGGTTGGAGGCTGCCAGTTCCCAGGAGCTGCAGCTCCCGCTTGCCTGTCCTGACCGACCTCATGCYATTCCCAGTCATGACAACGCAGGGATAATGCCATCCCTACGTACGCATTTCTCCAAAGCTTCCTGTCATTTGGGACCCTGGAGGCTGCTAGAAGACACGCTTGGTTTCTGAAGGCTATTAAAATATATATATCTTTGCAACATTATCAACAAGAAAATGTGGCCTTTAAAATAAATGCTTATAGAGTAAGCTAACATGTTTTATTTGGCCCTAACAACCAGCTAGGACTGTGAATATGGCTGGTTACCACAGCTTGTCTAGCAACTAGTAATGTGTTAAGTTTTATCATTCAATTGGCTGAGACTGTGTGCTCATCCCTTCTCTTCCCCACTTAGGCAAGGCTAAGCTTTAGTCATAACCAGTGCTTCAGAGCAGGAGGTGACCTTGGAGCCTTTCTCACTGTTCCCTGACTGTATTCAACCGTCAGCAGCACAGTATCTGTTCCTCTAGTTAYAGAACAAAAGCTGGATCATTGTGTAGCTTCTCAATGAAAGCCAAAAGGTTATGTAGCAGCACACACGTTAGGTGTCCTCGTGCTAGGATACATCTGAGTATGATTCCTGTTCAATACTCTAATAATAGCTGCTGCCCCATCAACCGCAGTTGGGTATGTGAAGCTGCAGCTCCCTAGAGTCATCTAAGCAGAGAAGACCTGGACTGCTATTGAGCTCTTTGGTCCTTTGCTAGATCTGAAAAATAAAAACAAGGAAGGAAAAATAGAACAAAGAACCTTAAAACTACAAGGCAATCCTTCCCCTCCTACCCCTCAAACGTGAACCTCACACAAAGTTTCTAAAAGCAGTTATTGGAATTGCAGTTGCAGTTTGAACAAGATGGATATAAGTTACAGATATCTCAGAGAGGCAAGCCTATTCTATCACCATCTTTATGTTTTCTGTTTTATTGTCCCTTCGAGCAACTTTATCTGCAGCTCAGATTTCCAGCCTGTGTTTATTCTTTTTCTCTTGCCCTAAATAACAGCATGTCCTTATCATCATGAGCACTTGATAATGTCACCTCGGCAGAAAATTATATGTGCAAATGTGATAAAATTTGTTAAGTGGTAGCACAATGGAGGTCAATGCCTGCTCATGGATTAATACATAAGTGTCATCGTTCTACTCTTCAGCAAAGAAAAGTTGGTCTATTTGAGTCTCAGAAAGTCCAGTCCTTTGAAACCTGGCATAAAACGCATATTAACAGAATGTTTCTTTAACAGAAAGAATGAACAGAGACTTTCTGCACAGGGAGCTTGGAACTACAATTTGGGGAACAATGGGCTATGAATTTCCCCCTGTGCACAGGCTATTCACTATATGGTCCTGCACAGCTACAGGCTTCTTACATCACCCTATTCTATCCTTCCCAGTCAATGATCAATCTTCTTAAATTTACCTTCATTTCTTGTAATCATATCTCTAATATCTCTTTGACTTTTTAAAATTATTTATGGTCAGAAATGCTGAATCACAGGGAACTGAGATTATAAGAAACTTTTATGTAAGCCAAAGAAATCAATCTCTTTTAATTTAAAGCCTTCCCACATTGCTGCTAATCTTCTGCCTTTTATTTCAGGTCTTTGTCCCAGGTTTGGGCCACCATTGGTGGAGAACCATGGATCTGTCAGGCCTGTAAAGCGGTCTCTTTGCTCATCTTGCCCTCCTTGACCACACTGCTCACCTTGCTTTATTAGCGCAGTTCTTCAGAACTTCTTACAAAGAGAAATATTCCCCCTTGTTGCCCTTCTTCATTTCATGTAGTAGTACTTGAAATGTCTTTTTCAAGTTGTAGCAGTTTCTCAGCTCCCTCTACGCAACAAGCTCTTTCCCTTTTCTTCTCACTTTCCCTTTTTTCCTAACTGACACTCAAATTCCACTTCTTTCTTGAGCCTCAGGTCTTTTTGCTTCACCTTTATGTCACTGTGGTATACCAACAGTTGTTATTATGTTAATCTCATCTGACTGTTTCCTCCACTTGGTGACCTTCTTCCTCTTAATAGAAGAAGGATTTCCTTCAAAAACTCTCCCAGCGCTCTCCCTCCCTCCTTCCTCCTGGCGGTAGTGTGACAAACAAGACTTACTTCATCATTCATGTCTCCACACGGTGTTTCCTACCAGTACAGAGGGTTTCTTGATTTTGTGCTGCATTCCTGGGCCTCAAGAAATCTCTGTTCCTTGAACACATGACTTTTTTACTGCCTTCCATGGTTTAAGGCTCTATCTCCACAGCCAATGTTACAAAGGATTCCTCTCTTCAGATTCCCAAGGGGAACTCAGGAGAGCTAACTGGTGGCAATCAATATCACCTATCAGAGGACCTCTTTACTCTGCCAGGGCACATTTTCCCCCGAGTCGTGCAAGGCCTGTGTGCCCACCATCTCTGAGCAGCAGGGAGCCCAGACCATCCTCTAGCTAAGGCAGAAAGTCGGCTGCTCCCTCAGCAGCCCCATGGTGTTTCCGAGGACAGCTATAAAAAGCATCTTCTATCTSATTTATCTGTCCCTAGTACATGAAGGCACCTTGTAATGCGAGTTTGTAGCTCGCAGTTCTCTCTCTTTTATTTGTAACTCACTCTTCTAGAAAACTTCAAAGTAACTGGCCTTGGCAGATTTCCCCATCAATTCAGCTCTCCCTGCTCCTTAGTTCTCCTCAGGTTCCTCCTCCTCTCTTGTCTCCTCAGCCTGAAAATACTGTGGGGAAGAGGCTGATGCCTCCCTACATGTGTCCTGCACCCGTGTTTAGCAGGACTTGGGCTCCTGGAGTGACATTCATGGAAATCCCCCTCACAGCTGCCCCTGCTTTTGCTGGGCTTTGAAGCTACTAAAGTAGATACTTGGGTTTCCTTCTTGCTTGGGTACAAATCTTGGATGATTTCTGCCTGAATGTCCCCGACTCAGGCAATATTTTCTTCACTAAACTAAGGCCAATGAGGTCAGACTTTCTTAGATGTGTCCTGGAGAAATTGTACAGAACTGTGCAGTATGTTAAACTGCAAGGATGCCTTTTATCAACCACATGCCACAAAAAAAAAAAAAAAAAAAAGTGGGAGATTCCCTTCAGTGGGAAGGAAACAAAAACAAGTTAAGGAGGCTGGGAACTGGATTGGGAGAAATTAACTCACCACTGGCCTGCTTAACCACCAACACAGGTTAAGCAAACCAATCACACGACAATGTTGCTTCCCTGCTATTTGTGGCAAGCACATGTATACTTGCTTAAAAAAAAAAACGCGAAGAAATAAACATCACACACACACACACAAAAAAAAAAACCATTAAATTTAACAGAAGACAATAAACACTAGAGGAAACTCCAAAACCACTGGGAACACTACACAGCAAGGAGAGAAGATCCAGCTTAGTGGAGGAAATTCAGATCATTTCAGTTTTGTGTCTGACCTGTATCTGACTGTTGTGCCAAAGGAGCACCCTCATCATGGAGAAACACCTCATGCATTCACACAATCAAACTCTTCACTTTGTGAACAGCTGCATGCAGGTATCCAAGGATGGACTCTGCCCAGCAGAAGCAGGAGGTAGCAGCATGTCCAATATGTTGATATATCATTTACAAGATGATGTGAGATAGAATATGCAGTAATCACAACAAAGTAGAGCAAAATAGAATACAAGACAGGTATGAAAAATTGCAGACAGATCAGTAATTTGTCATAGACTTGCAAGGGRTTTACCAAAGTTGGAGGCAATAAAACAACATGCTGCTACTGTGTCTTCAAACCAGCTTAGACTGCAGATTCTCTTTTTGTTTTAGGACACTAAACAGCAGTGATAACAACATGACTTCTCATGTCTTTTCACTTCTCCCTGATTCTGCCATTCAGTTAGGAGAAAACTCCCCCAAACTTTTCATTATGCATTTCTTTTTTTTTGAACTGGTAGACCCCCATCCAGATGTCAGGCACCAAATGGCACAACAGAGTCCAGAATCCAGGTGCAAATACCAATGTCATGTCATTTAACCAGGGTCTACCTCCCTACTCCAAACAAAAGCTCCGACCTCAAGCTTTCCTGGACTTTGATGCAGATTATGAGCACTCTGAGGGAATGATTAAATCTGTGACACGGTCTGGATAGTGCCTCACATAACAGAGCAACGGTCTGGTTGAAGGACTGCAGAAATGACTSCTGTGAAGCTATTAATAAAAGTAATAGATCAAGTATATTGCAATTTGTGTATCAAACATTCTGCCTTCTGCCTGGAGCAGATCTGTTTCCCCCCCTCCATATCGCATTTAAGATGCAAGTCTTTGCTGAACAAGCTTGACTAATCGCTTCCCTCAAGGCACCTCAAGCCTTGGCCACCCTTGCACACAGGGAGGGCCAATCCTGCTAAATTAACCATTACCCCAAAACCACATGATGAGTGAAAAACCGGCCCCTCTTTCTGCTAAATCCAAGCCCAGTACTTTTGGGACTTTTACCCCAGCATTGCACCTCAGTAAACACCTCAATACCTTTATTCTTGGAAAAGCATGTGTGTGATCAAGGAGTAAGAAATGTCCCTTTTTTCCCTACACASAAAGGCAGGAGAAAGGCAGAGCAAAACGAATGGCTTCCTGCAGGAGCTGCAGCCACCACAGCGCATGGGGCAACGTGCACATACAAATGGTGCCTAATTAGCTGCTTAAGGACAGACTAGCTGCCATATGGCACCACGAATGACGGATGTGCTCCCAGAGCTGGGTTCATCCATCACAAAAATGCCACCTCTCTGCGTGTTGCCAGCCAGAGGAGGTGCTGGCCTTGGGGGATGGCGGGAGAGGAAGTGTGTGGGTGGCGTGTGCATTGAGTGTGCTGGTGTCGGCCATGGGACCAGCCTACATGTGATTTACGGGTGCTCCTCAACCAAGTGGCTTCAAGTGATGGAGGCCACAGCAGCTGGGAGACAGGATCTGCGCCACTAGAGGTGAAAAGCAAGGCATGGCAGTGCCAAAACTAAAGGACTTAGTCAAGACATGGGCTTATGAGGCCTGTGAACGCGACTTTGCATGGCAAAGGATGCCAAAGAGGGGGAAAAAGCTGAGCCTCTGTATTTACTCATTTCTCTACTTCGCCTGGATGCTTTCTGGAAAGAAAATCCTTCCCTGTCCAAATCCTGAGGGAGCTGGTGGTGGGAGAAGATGGCTGAGCTCTTGATGCTGGCCTGGCCCATCTAGCTAGGCCTCGCTTACGTCCCACAGCCCCCTACACAGCCTAAAACTAATCAAGGGAAAACAACAGCGCTCTGTCAGCTCAGACACCTCCATCGCCCACCAAGGGCATGGCAACAAGGCTGGTACGTTGTCTAAACCACAGAAAGGACAGCGATGATCACACTGTCCAGCAGCCACGTGCCACTGCTTCGGCCGAGCTGCCTCTTCTGCCCGCGCTTTATCCTGTGCTCTTCAATCTGGAGAAATCATTTAACCTCTTTATTTCCCACCTACTTTTCTATAAAAAGATTTTGTCAAAAAAAGGGTTATTGACATAAAAAATAAGGGTGGGGAAAAAAAAGGTTATTGATATTTAAAAAAAGGTGGAAAAAAAGGTTATTGATATAGCCCAAATTGCATGGTTTGGCATGGATAATGGGCACTTGGTTGCCATGGTTATGGGACTTCTTGGGCGAATGCGTGTGCGCAAGGACAAAATGCAAATTGGAATTCACACAGATCCCCTCTCGCTCAAATCACACAGTGCATCACAAGACAGCCTGGAGCAAACTCCCTGGAAATCAATGAAAAGGCTTCATTGCAGCGTGGATTAGTCTATTAAAGTCTAATCTTCAACATTTCCCCCGAGACTTCCGCAGGCCTGCCAAAACTGACGGGCCTGGAAGTGAGCGGCGCACCAGCCCGGGCGCTGGAGCAGCAGATTATGCTACAAGCACCAAAGCATTGAAGGTGGTATTATAATGAAGAGCAGATGACAGAGCAGTCATTGCAAACATCAAAACAGTCAAGTGATCCCATGCTTTCTTAGAAGCAATTTATAGAGTGCTTCAGGAAAATCTGAAATAGAATAATCTTGAGTTGGAATTAAGAGCTCTTATTGTATGTCTTCCTGGACCTCCTCAGGAGAGCTGGAAAACCAAGAGGATTTGTCAAACACTGAAGAACAAGCAAAAGAAACTCTCTTCCTGCTTTGAGTCTTTTCAACTCCTCTTCACAGTAATGTGTTCAATGCCTGCCTCATCCTCAGACTCCTAACACTTCTTTGCATAGAAGGAAACAAAGAAACAGAGAGGTAACACGCCAGCAGTCAAAACATGCTCAGTTACCTCCTAGAGTCACTTAGCACTTGAAAAGTGCATCAACGCTGCATGATGCGAAAAGACGGTACACAAATACCTTGTGCTGAAAATGGGATATGGCCCATGGAGATCTCTGGTTTGTTTACAGCTCTGGAATTTTTGCCTGCACAAGTCGAAGAAGCTGAAGAACTGAGAATTGGTGTASTATAAGTGCAAATACTTGAGTGCAAAGATGTTAAGGCAACCTTTAATCCACTGCCATGAGGCACCTTAAAGATTGCATTACAACCAACCATCGAGTATTACAGCATCACCAAAGGAAGGGAAAGTGTCTAGAGCATGAGAAGAAAACTGCAAAGTAAAGGGAAAGATTCCAGGTAGGAAACTTGCTCCCACAAGAGGCTTAGGACATCCAGCACACATGCTCTCTCTTTAGCACAAAGCGATATGTGTTGGGAGTCATTTCTCAATTATCCCCAGTAACTGTGGTTGGAAGTTCATAAGGAGTGGGACCATGTAGAGGATTTAAGTATTAACAAATTGGAACCCCATTAAGTAATGCCCCAGTATACATATCTACAAAACTATTGAAGTCAGGCATACGGTTAGACTCAGAAGACAGCAGAGAGAAAGTTATTAAAAGATCCTGGCAAAACTTGCCCTCCTCAGTTCAAATGCAATTCCCTTGAAAAGCGTCATGCACAACGCACTAGATTCCATTGCCAGCGCTCTTCTCAAAGAGAAACAACAAACATTTTTTTTAGAAGACAAGGCTTTCCAAGTCTGGTTTAATATCATTAATTATTCTAGGGTTACTTCTGCCTTTCTTCTTCAAGGAATAGGAAAAATACAGAGAGAAAGGGCGGTACAACATGCCCTCCCTCCTTCGCCCCATCCCTTTGAAAAGAATGGTTAAAGGCGTTCTCTTATGAGCCTAAAAGTTAGGTGCTAAATACAGATAGTCAAGAGATTGTTACTTATATTCAGTGTTTTTACAAAATCCAGTAAATTACAGAAAAGCAAGGTTCTTCAAAATGACCTTTTAGGTACTAGACAATTTATTTGAAGTGGGAGAAAGAGGAAAAAAAATGAAGAGGACTTTCTCGTGATAGCATGAAGTGCACTTAGTAAGAAAAAGCTGTTGAAAACACTTACACTCTATTTTAGGACTTTCTTCTGTTGCCCATCACCATGGTATCAGAACATAGGAAATGGGAAGTAGATTAGCAAACGCTAAGTCCTTGCAGGCTTTCAGTTTCTTTGTTATTTTTGGCTCATGCAGGAACCCCAGTCAGGTGCGTATAGGTGTTTTGCTTTCTGTGTAGGTGAAAGAAAATTTCATTTTTCCACCATGCTGGATTACAGAAAGGATCTCTTTCCTTTCCTGGATTGCTTGAAAATACAGCAATTTCTCAAGTTGGTCAGACTCTGGATTTTGCCAATTTTTCTCTGGAAGTTTATTCCATAATTGGGGCCCTTCTTGCAAACCAGATACCTATACTAAAGAATTGGACACTGGTACTCTAGAATCACTGAGAGATACATATCTTTATGTGTCAAATTTTACTTTTTGAGTTTTTACTTGTTACTTTTTGCACAGGTGGAATTACTCCACTGCAAATGCACAATACATTTTTTGATATTTTTTTTTCAGAATAAAAATGCACTGCCTGTCACATTCCTGTGTCTCTCCTGAGATGACAGCTAGGACCATCACTTTCACAAGTTATATGATGCAGTTATTACCATGATTATTACATCGCAAATGATGGGATTTTGTGGTCATCTGGTTTTGCTGTATAAAATTCTGTCTGAACAGAACTAAGCACATAACATCAAGCATGATCACAAAAAAAACCATAAAAGAGATGGAAAAATAAAACAAAGTCATGGAGGAAACCAAAAGGACTTGTGGACACCCTCCAGCCACTACATTCACACAGCAATTCCTATTTTTCCTATATCATGTAATGAGGATATCTTTGCATAGCTGGGCTGGGCCACTCAACCCACCTGTAGCCACTTGAGCTCCAAAGTGGAGCTTCCCCAAGGACATGGGACAGCCAAGCTCATAATCCTGACATTCCACGTAAGCAGCCAGAACTCCAAACCCAAATTCATCTAATCCAGCTACACTGATATTGCTACACAGTCCCGCAAATCAAACTCATGTAAATAAATTATTCCACTGATTGCAGGGCCTGACTTGATGCAGTCGGCTGCAGGCTGTGAATGCAGATTTGCTGTTGGGAAGGCTCGACACAAGCTCAACAGCTGCACCGAGGATCTGTGCAGACAGAGCCACTGCCGCCTTCTCCTCTCCTCTTTGCAACTCTTCTGCCAGCCCTTGATTGGCAGCACACAGAGCTGTGTGCAATTTCCAGGGATTTAGTAAACTAAATTGCCGGTTCAGTCCTACACCCAGAAATCCAGGAAAATTAAATCAGACTATCTGATACACACTAAGACTCCAGAACACATGTGCTGTCTCTGAGCCCTCAGATGCTGCCTCCAGTGGCAAGTTGGGGCTGAGAGGCCAGAGCAGAGGTCCACGTTGGATCACCTCGAGTCACTCATCATCTGTCCAAGTGCCCATAGCCAGCAAGGGCACCCCACACCTGTGTCCAAGACTCCAAGCTACAGAGGGAGGTTAGGAGTTAGAGCCATTGCAATGTCTCCAAAGGAGTTAGCTCTGATCAAGTCTTAAAAAAACAGGTCTGCTTTTCAGGGAGTCTCCCCAATCATGCACCAAACCACCTTGGTGGTGCCCTCAGAAATACTCTGGGCACCAGAGAGGACCATGGTCCTTTGGTCATACGCTATACTCAGGGTTTTGCATCACCTCTGCTACTCCCAGACTGCAGTGATTGACGTGGGTGAGGGTCTAGCCTGGTGGGAGGCAGGACTTTCTCCTTGAAGGGGCCCACCAGCCCATGCACTATAAAGGGAAACTGAGCACAGCAGAGACTTACACACTGCAAACACCGATTGTTCAAGCAACCAGTTTTTATGTAGTCTCCAAACTTGTGCAAAACTCCAGCTAAGAAGCCACAAGTTTCTTGACAAAACGTAGAATCCCTTTACATTGCACCCTCTTAATGTCACTAAATTCAACAGCTGCCAAACACTGTTCTCACAGAACAAGGAAGCAGTCCATTACTGTAACTAATATATTCAGTGAAACTATTAAAAAAGTAGTATTTTGAAAAACCTTCTGAGGATGCAGGGGAAGATATATTTAGAATCGTTTAACCTAGAGTTTTTTACCTTTTTTGGCACTACATGTAGAGTAGTGTCTATTCAAAATAATTACAAAGCTGATATAATTCATTCAGAATCATTTCAAAATAAATGTGAGCAGAAAGAACTTCAAAAAATTTTAAAAGGAATGAAATCAATGCCTTGAAGATAAACACAACTGAAAAAGTACGAGAGAAAATCATTACTCAGGGAAGACGAGATAAATTACTACTGCTTTGATGCTTATGAAGAAGAAAGGCATCTTGATAACGACAAGCAAAACCAAGGCATCACCATTATCACTGAAGAATAAGTTATCAGGAGAGAACTAGTTTCATTCTGCCTGTTTCATTCTGAAATCTTGAACAGTGATTTGATTCAATCACCTTCCAAAGAGGGTGACTATATCCCACACCAGAAAGACAAGAGATCTGATGAATTTACCCTCTACGGGAACACTTCTGGAAAGAGCTCCCTGAATGCAGAGCTACGCAGTTCTGCACATCTTCACTGAGCACTTAATTAGAGATTAGAGAAGTTGGGTGGGTGCATATATTTTTGCACATCCAATCATTTAATCAGATTTGGCAAGACAACTTTCAACAGCAGTGTGTTTTGAAGATGGCAAGGGGTAAGAGGTGTAAGGGCCAAACATCGAAACAGCTCCCCAAGAAAACAATTTATAGGGACACTTATTTAAAAACTATAGGGAATCTAAGGGGAGTATATTGAGATGGAGACAGGTTATTCTCAGAGATGCTCAGTGAAAACAGTCACAACTTGCAGCAAGAGAAATTCTCACTAGCCCTACATAAAAATTATTCACAGGACCTGGGCTGGAATGTGTGCCCGGACAGACTGTGAAAGCTCCATCTGTAGAGAAGCTCAAAACTTGATTGGACAAAACCTGGAGCATCTTTATCTAACTTTGAAATGATCCTTGCTTTAATGAGGAGACTTAGCTTGGACTAGAGGTCTCCAGAGGTCCCTTCCAACCTATTTTCTGATCTGCAATGAAAAAGTGGAAGGAAAGAACATATTGCTTATGCATATTTTAGATAACCAGGGCTTTTTCTGTGTAGAGGATATTCGATTACCCAGCAAAATGCCAACAACTCAGATAGAGAARTCACTTAGGAAGGAACTCATACTCCCAGCAAACTTGCAGCATCTTACCTTGAACGACAGCCTGCTGCTTCATGCCCAAGCTTTTCCGCAGCCCTTTCCTCAGATTTGAAGTCCCGGGACAGGGAAGATACTTGTGCTGCTCTCAGCATGAGGCTACGCACACTGGATGTCCTCCCGCAACAGCAGCTGCCCTAGCGTCAGCCCACAGAAAAGAATAGAAAGGGAGAAACAGGGTATTTCTAGACTTCAGTTTAAACAAGATTCCTAGTGTTGTTCCTATATATCTCATCATGGATAAAGAACACAGTCCTTTTTCTGCCTCATCTATTCGCATTGATGGCGTGATACACACTCCAGGTGGTCAGGAGAAAGGTGCTATTCCTAAGATTACACAAAAGGGATTTATGGGGAAAAAAAGGAAAACCCAACAAAAACAAGCCCCACGACTCCATGGATACCTAAGGAAGGACTCAAGCTTCCTTGCAGAGACAGCAGAGAACGGGTTCACTTGTGCATGGAGATGAGCTCCAGGTTTGCTCTTTCCAGTCCCACCTGACTTTTCATCCCTACAAGCAGTTGACAGCAAGGATGCCTTGCAGCTCACTGCCAAATCACTCACAGCTTGGCCAGTGGCTTTTTGTCCCCCTCAGAGCTTTTGTGGAGAAGCTGAAGAGGGCTCAGGGTCACTGAGACACGTCTGAGCTCTGCCCAGAGGGACCTGGCTGCCCAGTCCACAGTGGGTTTTATAATAGGTTCAGGATTGCTCTGGAGTTCCAATAAATTTAAGATTGGAAGAAATCCAAATGAAGGGTCTAGGGTTGTCTTCCTTGCACCTTCTCTGTGAAAGCAATTTCCTTTATTGGCATCTTCAAAGCAAAAGTAATCTTTCTGAGGGAGATTTGGCCAAAAACATGGAAGCTTTTTATAGTGACAGGGGCAAAGGCTTATAAAACTCCATTGAAGGCACTGCAGTCCAAGGTAATAGGGAGCTATAGACTCAAAGGAGAATTAATAGAAAGAAAACAGCCTGGGTTGGGAGAAACTGGGAGAAACCTTTGTTTGATTTTTGAAATTGATTTTCACTAGTATTTTTCCCTTCCAATGCACATACTCGGACAACACCAAACAACAGTATTTTAAAAGGCAGACACGATTTCCAGAGCAGGTATTTCAGAAGCTTTCTAGTCCTTCAAAGCAAAGGATTGTGCTGAAGAGTCACTCTTACTTACCTGCCGAGTCCATATAACATTGCAGTGCCCATCACTATAAGCCAGGTCCACAGACTGTTCAAAGGGACAGAACAACAGGATGCTCTTCCCAAGAACCCTTCAGTATTTAGAACAGAGTTAGAGCAATAGGCAACGAAAAAAAATACCAAGWTTGTGCAAAGTTTAATATTTCTAACAAAGCAGAGCTAGCTAATACCAGGAGAAAAGTCATTTCCACACAAGGCTCAGCAGAGTCCCCCAAGTGCAGCCAAGGGACCTCATCTTCTCTGGCAGCTTCAGCTCTTCCCTTGATCACTTGTGCTAGAAGTCAGCCTGAGCTGTCATCCTACAAGTTTTAAAGCCAAAAAAAATGCTCCCAACTCCAATTGTGTTTCATGCTGACAATTGCAAGAGTATTCAAAAAAGAAAGCAGGCATTTAACAGTGGAAGGATTATATTTCTTAGGCCTATGTGCCATGGGGATCATGAGGCTGGGGATTGGTGGTTGCAAAGCTTTTGGCAAGCCTATCTCAAGGAAGATGCCAAAATCTTCATTCCTTCAGGACAAAAGGAAACTGTTGCCTTTATAAAATACTATTGTTAAAATTCTGTAAAAATAAAACTATGACATTTTCTGCTTTGGTCACAGTTTAATCTATATATTGAGCAGAAAGAGAGGAAAACTGAAGTTAGTAAGATTTTGCCCAGAGCAAGCAGTTTTGTTGTTTTAATTATGCTCATTATTTCATTTTTAATGTCTGCTTTGATTTCTGAACTATGAGATAAAAGAAGCCGTCGGCATCTTCTTCTCTCCATCATTTTGCTTCAGGATTTTTTCCTAAGGCTAGACCCTTGGTCCCTCCCTACAACCAAGAGTCTCTCTTTTTTAGGAGAGACCTTTAGGAGAGCACAGCACATATAGGTCAGTCAATGATGGGGCCATAGGAGCACCAAACACACAGGCAGGTTGGGTTGCTGAGCCACATGGACTGTGATCCCCTGGCACTCCACAGCAGCCATCATATTGGTGCCTTCTGTCTAATTACATGTTGTATAACTGTGCTTTAAAGCACYCATATGTGCATAAATATATATGTGGCTATTTGGTGCCTCTCTGAAGGGATGTACTGGCTGTGCAGGACAAGAGGGATGTGGAGCTGCTGGAGAGAGTCCAGTGCAGGGCTACGAGGATGATCAGGGGCCTGGAACATCTGCCCTGTGAGCAAAGGCTGAGGGAGCTGGGCCTGTTCAGCCTGGAGAAGAGGAGGCTGAGGGGGGACCTGAGCAGTGTCTGTAAATACCTCAAGGGAGGCAGTGAGGAGGAGGAGGGGGTGGCCTCTTTTCAGTGGTGGCCAGCAACAGGACTAGAGGAAACGGCCGCAAACTGAGGCACCAAAAGTTCCCCAGGAACTTAAGGAAACATTTCTTGACAGTGAGGGTGCCAGAGCCCTGGCACAGGCTGCCCAGAGAGCTTGTGGAGTCTCCTTCTCTGAAAATCTTCAAAACCCACCTGGATGCAGCCTCGTGCTCTGGGTCTCCGTGCGTGTGCAGGGATTTGGACTAGATGACCTCTGAGGTCCCTTCCAGCCTTAACCATTCTGTGATTCTATGATGCTTTGCCCTTGCAGCTGCAGCGCTTCGCTGGCTCCCAAACTCAGAGCCAGGACAGTTTGGTCACTTGGTCTTCCTCACACAGGCTGCCAGTTGTTTTTTAAAGAAGTAGGTAGCACTGGACCCTCTTCCCTGGCCATCACAGCACACCTGATCRCAACAGCCAGCCTGGCCACCAAGACGAGCATCAAAGCAGGCAGCAGCTCTTTGTGTCTGCTCCAATGCTAGGCTTGGAAGAGGGTAAACACATCTTCTCCTGGCCTYTCTGCCCTTTGGTTCTTTCTGCATATGTGGACCTTGATATTTTAAGGCATTGCTCTAACTCCCTTCACTTTTACCTCTCATTCCCACCATTTTATCGCAGCTCCATATCCTGCACTGCTGGTATTTTGTTTTGAGAACACAGGCACAGAGGAAAGCACTTGACCTTGTACATGGAGTCTTTTGCTTAAATCTTCCAAGTGGTTTTTATAGCATCTTGACAGGAAATTCTTACTCAAACTTCTCAAGAGCCATGGCAATACCTGAGTTTCAGGTTAATGCAGCACTTTTGCAATCAGAAAACACAAACCTTTCCTGCAGCATTACAGTAACCAAGGCTATAATGTAGCACTCAAATTTTAAAGGCAAGGCTTTAAATAYAGCTCAGATCTTTGCTATTAGTCTGTCTTTGAGCAAGCAGGGAAGAAGGAAAATTGAGAGAAAGAGTGCACTTTTGCTAGGAGGTGTTTGCTGAGAATCCCTGGAAGATTTTGATATTCACTTTGTGTTGCATAATATTTTAGATCTGAAAAAAAATGCACCTTTAAAATACTCTCACGTTCAGTTTTAGACAAAGGGCATTTCCAAAGGTTTTTACGTCTTTTGGGTTCTCACTCGACTATGGGGTGCCAAACTCCAAAGCCTCTAAGCTTAAGGATGCCCAAGTCTGGCAGAACCCCACGCTGCCTCGGTTGCCCACTCACAGCAAATCAAACAACTTTCTAACCAGAAACACAAATCCGCCAGCTTCCAGATTATTGCACATTTTCATCTCCGAGATAATGGTAAAAAGTCAGGCTCAGGCACAGACTTTAGGTTAGTATTTCACAGAAAGGAGGACTGCATAAACAAGAAGGATTTTTCTCTTTGTTCACTTAAAGGACACAAAAATCTGTAATGTCCTGAGCCGACAAGTATTTGAGGGAAAGCAGTGCTGACATTTGAGGCAACCAGGTTGATTACATCAGGCTGGCAGTGTTTGCTTAGATCCCTCGCCTCCCTTCCAACCCACCTTGACTTTTTATGTTTGTAACTGCAAATACACAACACAAATCATCTTTTCAAACCATCTCAGACCTCGAATTAAAAAAAAAAAAAAAAAGCAAGAAAAGGGGCTTTACGATTTCTAATACTGTAACTGCTGTGCATACGCCAGGAGTTTGCTCCTACTGTGTCAGCTCATACAACAGCTTGGCCTTATCTATACTGCACAGAGATTTGCACAGGTTTACGAGAGCTTTCAGAAATTTAAATTCTCTGTTTACCACCTAGTAGCTGCCTCTGCTCCTCAGCACATTCCTACTATGCTGATGAGCAAATGTAGCCCTGTCCTAGTGCACAAGGATTCCTTAGAAGGAATAATGTAAATTAAAAGGAAGTCTTAACTWCATTCAACTCAGAGGAAAGGTTGAGGGTGGTGGGGACTGCATATAGTAGAATGAGGAAAGGGTTTTAGGTCTCTATAATCTCCCAGGCTGAGCTGAAGAGTGAGATTGTAAGTAAAGCTAAATGATTGTCAGTCTGATTAGCCGTGTCTTTGCGGAGCTTGCCCAAGGCAACAGCACTGTCATGTTGAGGGATGTCAAAAGAAGCAATAAAGTTTAGAAAGAGTTGGAAGAAAATTCCCAGCACATCAAAATGCGGGTCTTTTTGTGATAATATGGGTCTTTTGATGAAGGCCACCACACATCTCTTCCAACAGGTATCATGCCTGTACACACTCCCTGAGGGCTACCACCTTCCCSTGATAACAGATACAGACTCAAGCTTACCTGATAACCCCACACAAGGGGTATAAGATACCTACATGTATCRTATACATGTAAGATACATACACATGATGTGTCTTGCCACAACACACAGCTGTTACAGAAGTTAAAACTTTTGAGAAAAAGTAACACAGGATTTCTCCCAGAGGTGAAGGTGCAAAGCGCTGTTAAGAACAAAATGACATTTAATCCAAACTTACCAAGCTGCTCAGCCAGATGGACAGGCTTGGACCAGCTTTGCACAAGGAAGTGATAACCAGTGAAAATTCACTCCAGTGAAGCCAGATAGACCTGGGGAAACATCTAAGAAAAAAGCTGCAGAAAGCGATTTCAATATTTGGTCATTTCATACTGGAGGGAACGTGTTAGCAAAACATGAACAGGCTTCCCAGAAAGCTTGTGAATTTTTCCCCTTGGAAATACTTAAAACCCACCTGGACATGGCCCTGCACAATCTGCTCTAGCTGACCCTGCTTGAGCAGAGATTCGGGCCAGGCGATGCCCAGAAGTTCCTTCCAATCCCAACTGTTTGGAGATTCTGTGAAAACATTTCATTTGGATTTCTCCACTACATGTCACTTAATTTACAAAAACTGTTAAACTCATCTGCTTTTTCCCTTTTTTTTTTTTTTGAGTTTGCCCCTCAGGTTCAAACAGTATAGCATGACCTTATCCAKCCCTCAGAGCTTGCTTTGAGACTGATAACTTCTAAGCCTACCATTTTTTCAAAAGTCTGTCAGAGAGCAAGAAAGAGAAGCAAATTGCAAGTAATTGCATGCTGAAATGATGGAATTATCTCCCTAAAAATATGATTAGATTCCCAAGAATAATCGTTCCGCTCTGATCTGGCAGTCCTCTGCTTGCATAAACTCACTGCTACTCAGTCACTTCCATGCAGCATAAAGAATTATTTGTAAAAGCAGCAGGAAAAAAAAAATCCAAGTAGCACTGAAAAAATAGCATTGTTTTCCACAGACTAATGCATACAAAATTCTGACATTATTCAACATGCTTCAGACCAAAAGCTGTTACAATGTCTGGTTGTGACTGAGATCTGTTCTCTTGGAGCAGGCCAGCAAGCGCTTTATATTTCCACTGCGTTAGGGAGTATTTTTTAGCCTGGTCTTATAATTTCCAAGCTGCAATTTGCAAAATTAGTTTCCAAACTTGCAAATCTGATTCATGTGAGCAACAGCAGCAGCAGGAGTTTGTCAGTGAGAACCACTGGCATSTTTACAGCTAACACTGAGCTTGGACTTAATTATTTGTTTGCTGCTTGCTGAATGTTATTGTAGCTATTCTTCTCTAAAGGGCACAATGAGCTGGCAAGGCTGGGGGAATTTGAGCCGGGGTCATGGAGGGATGATATCCAGACTTCAGGGGGCCAAGCTCCAGGAGATCCCACCGATGGGAAATATCTGGGAAGAGCAGGCAGGGGGCCCTTGGATAGACCTCAAAAGTGATGAAAAGATGGTATGAAATGTGTTGTAATCCCAAAAAAAGTATTGAGAGTTGGGAAGAGCGCAGGAACAGCCTTCTCCAGCACTGTGRGAGAGGTGGTATTTGATGGTTTCCCTCCTCCCTTCTGAACACATTTGCTTCTCATTTCCCAGCTCTAAGCTTGTCCAGCCACAGAATCGCGTTTCAGTCCTGACCCTCCTCCAATGTGCGCACATCAGTACCAGGAAAACTGGGGTTTCTCATTACCTCCTTTGCCAAAGCCTGTTTTTCACTGCGAGATATTTCCTATTGTGCCAGAATAAACAATAATTTGGGTTCTTTGCACRTCACCAGCATTATCCTAGGCAGCCTGTTCTTTCATTGTTAGTGCTCCAGATTGTATAAACACCTCCAAAAAAACCCTTGCAGTAGCTCATGTTCTAGAAGCACRTTTGTGTTTGGCTCTTAGAAGGAGGAGGTGGCAAATGATGTGTGTGCCCAGAGCTCCATGCCCAACTGTTGCCCTGCTTCATGATGGGGCAGGTGCACTGCCAAGAGTGAACCACAAAAACGGACCTTCTCAACCTTCAGGAGCAATCCTTGCTGCATGTGCTCTTGGCATGCTCTGCTCTTGGGTCAGAACCCCTGCACTGATCCTACTGATGGAGGAATTGTGGATTTGTGGATTCAAACCCATCTCAACAAGTTACCAGAAAGCAAACTCCACCAAGACACCACATTTCATTTGTGATATCCCATAAACAGGTATTATGTAAGAAAAGGTCATTAATAACTTACCGTCGTTCATGGTTTTCTTCAAAATCTAGTGTGCCACCACTGGAGATGGGTTATGCAGCGGCTGGGATCTCTGGATTGGTCTCCTACAGCTGTCCATATGTTGCTTCATGCAGCTGTSAGAACATGAAATAACTTTCCAAATGACAGATGGAAAGTCCGTAGTGGAAGAGAGAGCCCCATGTTTCCTAAGTAATAACGTAGCTCTCCTTCTTTCTTGGTGCACTCAGTCACAACACCTAAGTTAAGGGATACTCCCAGGAACACCTTTAGAAGTTAGAAAGAAATAGATATTTARGGCAAGCTCCACAGTTTCTCGAGCCTGCATGGCTCACATTCATCCTAGATGTGAGCATATTGAGCAGACTATTGCAAGGAACTCCTGGCCTGATCCCTCTCCAAGAATAAGCTCGTGTATATTGTAATGAATTGCCTATTCAAGCCMGGATTTTCTCCCACATGTTTTGGAGGGAACCATTTTTACATTCAAAGAAAATCTACTCCACTGCTTCACTGAAAATTTACCAGGTTACACTTTTTCCTAACAGTGTATCATTTACAGGTATTAATAAAGGAGTAATAAATGTTATAGTGCTTCTGATGGAAAGAGGATGCTCTAAGTGTTTATAAACACACCAATAAACGTTACACTTACAAGTAACCCTACTGACCTGTAATATAAATGCTCTRCAGCTATTGACTCATGCCATATATTAACGCTTTATGGACGAACCTTTAGCAACCACTTACAAACAGCCTCTTAGGACTAATGTTATGYCCTCCCAAACAGGCACAAAAAAGGCACAGAAAACAATAATTTCAAGAAAGGGCACATGTCTATTTGTTCAGCTTAGTTCCTCTAAAATTATACCACAGAAGTAAATTTAACATTTTTAAAAATCTTTTTAAAAAATATATTCTTATTTCTTATTAAAATGTAGAAATTTGACGAGACAGGAGCACCTGAAATGGTCTAGATGGTTTAAATGAAGAATTTCCCAGATTAAGCTGGCACTATTAACTTCCCTTCCTTTTCCTTCTCCCTTTCTTCAACCCAGTCGTTTGCCTGTGGCTTCATTCTGAATGAACTCACGCTCTCCAGGGACCTTTTTCTCACCATTGAGTTAATCTTCAGTATTCTCTCTCTGGAGTTGGATGGATAACAGGTAGATGAGCATGCCTGAATGAAATAAATTCCGTTTTTAACGCCTTCTTTTAAACAACAGCTGCATATTCAGCTCAGGATGATACACAGAATTCAAAGGCTTTATTTGTGAAACTAGGAACTTCAGTTTAGGTGAAGAGAACCTGTCAAATTTGACTGAAYTTGAAGTAGTATCAGTAGAAAGATATGGATTATCATGGGGAAAAGCAGGAGCTGGTGCTTTGGGACAGAAACTGATGTTGGCAAAATGTCTACTTACATTCATACCTCTAGCTTGTGTCAAGAGCAACAACACTGAGGAGCAGAAGACAAAGAACTTTGAACCCCCCAAAAATTCAGATTTCTTTATCTGTGGTCTGCCACTATCATTAACTCACTGATACCTYTGGGTGAGCAATGCTGGGGAAACAGCAAGAGGACAGAAATGTAAGTTTGTACTGGCTTCCAAAACTTGTCACTTCAAATTAAATCACAGTAAGATGACGACTGACTTGAATCTCACAGAACTTTCTTTGCTGTCTACCTTCCATAAATGAAAAGTGGCCTTAACATCAAGTATCGATAAGACATTTTGCAAACTTAAATGAAGTGTCCTATGGCAAGGCAAAGTGTAACTAATCATTATGGATACATAATTCTATCTATTAAATACAACTGTTCTGGCAAGTTTCCTCTCAAACTAACATCATAGCAAAGAAATTTCTTGGGCAGAAAGTTTTTTTTTCCTTCTGACTCCCCACTGTACCAATAACYGTGCAGTTGCAGACAGTTTTATACAGTCTGACCTCATTAGAATGAACCATTTGTATAAACTGTTGAATAAATCTGAATGTGGAGCCACAATTAAGATGCAGGAATTTGCTGCATCAGGCTGATGAAGAAACAGCAACACTTGAGCTAAACATTTCCAGTACAGTTGCAGGCTTTTGTTCACATCAGTTGGGAATAAATTCAAGGAAATATTTTCAAAAGAAAACAGCTAAGACATGCATAAAATAAAGAAAAAATATGCTTCCTAGGTAAATTTATCACACTAAGAAAAACAGGAGTACTATCACTCTTGTTAAGATGCCTTTTTCCTTTTTAAAGCAAGGCTAATTACCAATGCAGAAGAGATTATCTCCTACCATTGGGGTTGTGCTCCTGAAGCTAGAGTGTAGTAAAACATGACGTTCCTACTCTGACACTCTAAGCTGTGAATCTCAATGCACTCCTGTGCTTGTATCCCGTGGGAAAAAAAGGCTGTTTTCCAAATATATGGCTCCTGCCTTCCTTCTTATCTACTTCTTTCTACTAACTCAATCAGATGGCAAAGAGCCATCCTATACCATAGCCAAGACTGGAAGAGCAGAAGACAGCAGCTTGCTGGTGARTGTGTGAAATTATTGACTACTGATACAAAAATCCTGAATAGAAGTTTGGCACGTGTGTGTCTATCCACAGAAACACTGGAAAAATGTTGCTATCATATTAACAATGTCTTGCWGCACTTGAATAAGCAAGAAAATAATGCATTAAAATATATTAGTAAGAACATTTTTTCAGAAATACGTTTAGATCTAATGCACTTGGCAAGGACTAGTACTGTCAAAAAAGAGCACATTTTTAGGTTATTTAGAGGACAGATTCCATTTTTTTCAGCTGATCTGAGTTGTCCAGCAAATTCTCTTTGTTGCTATTGAGCTACTTCTGAATTACCACCGTGATGTAAAGCCACCTGCCCATCGATGTGACAAGAGGCTTGTCTCTGTTCTTCCATGCAATCACTCCACCATTTCTGATGGTGTTACTTGCAATAAATTGTCTCCTCCAGGTGCAAAGAAAAGGCACGAGTACAAGAGTCTCTTAGTAAAACATTAATCTCAGATCACAGATTTATTTTATGGATTTGCAACACAGCCCATATTACAAACATTGTCTGGGAACATTTACAAGAATAAATAAGATGGACTCGCAGTTGTAAAAAAAAGATTACACTTCACTGTAATGTACAGTCAAAAAATATATCTGATATTCATTGACTTGACATTATTTACCTTCCTTCTTTTAAGCTAGAAAGAAAAGACACTGAATGCACAGTGTTGAGATTTCCGTATTTATATTTTTTTTCCTTTTTTTTTTAATACGTGCTTTATCTATCAAACATCCAAACTGTACAAGTGAGTTTCCTCAGTAATCCATAAGGGCCAAGGAGGGAGGGAAGGGGGCGGAAATTGCAACAGCAAAGAGATTAGCTCTCATGCAGCACTCGTCCCTGGCCGAACGGTTGCATTCCAGAGGGGAAAGAGGATACTGCAGATCCCGAGGCAGCCACGGCATTGCCGTGTGACACAGCAACAGGGCTGGCAACAAGAGGTGCTAGGACATTTTCATTGCAGCAGGAGCGGAGCAGGGYGGAAAGGAGGTGAAGGAGATCAAGYTGGTATGGGAATGGATTTGGGGAATGAATTGGTATGGGGATGAATGAATGAAACTGTTGGCATAGGGGTGCAGCGTGAGTGCTGGAGAAGAAAGGACCACGCGGGTGATGATGGGGTAATGCTGGTTCTGCTCCAGGTACATGARGCCCAGCAGAGCCTGGAAAAACTTCCAGCTATCCATATAACCCATCATTCTTTTTCCGGTGTTTTTTTTTTAGAGCAGCTATATTCAATCACTTTGTAAAGTGCTGGCCACACTCGCTCTTACTTCTCTGCAAATCCACTCCCTTCCTTAACTTCACATCAATGTGATCCCTAGAGGTCTCCACTGAAAGAYGTACTCACAAAAGGATGTCTCCATAGTGCAGAGCTCTTGAGATACAGGACAAATTCCTCCAAACACAGCCCTGTTCTTGGGCATCCGATCTCCCAGCAAACACCTTCACTGTTGAAATTCTGCCACTCTGYAACAAGTAACTCCACAAAAATAACTTCTACATCACTGGAAACCTATATACAAGAGATCAGGACTCCTCCTGAAGGGAACCTCACCTTGCAACAAGCAAATCCTGGCTCCGCACAAACTGCTGTGGATTAGCCCATGTCTGCACTGCTCAGAAACAGCTTGAGTTCCTTCAACGTGGAAGAAGAGCATTTGAGTTTGTTCTTTTCTCGTTTCATTCATTTCCCCCACCCCACCACCAGGAAACACGATAGGGACAGCAATATCTGTCATTCAGCTTGCTGCATTGYTTTGTTTCTTAAGGCTCAGGTTGAAAACAGAGAAAAGGGATGAAAAAAAAATCTGCTTGATGTTTTGGGACAAGGACAGGGAGGAAAAGATTAATGTACAACTCTGGGGCTTTTACAAACAGAAAAAAAAGTTGCTAGTATTTCAATTATGCCAGTCTGACATAAAACTGTAGGATATGACATACATAGTTTATTGTGTACAAGGCAGGATTTTAAATTCATTTAATGTAGCAAATAAAGATTATAGAGGCCACTGGATGTCAGCAACCTTTTTTTTTTGGTTATATTTTTTTCTCCATCAAATTCAGTGCCAGCAAGACTGTATGAAAAACTACGATTCACCTTGTCTGTTATAGTAAAAAGTAGATTCTTAAAAATGTATATTGGAAGAGTCAGCTGACTAATACCTTTTCTAAGTTAATTAAGAGATAAGACATGGTAGAATTTCTAGTAGTCTTGCCCCAAACTGCAGAAGATGGGCTTCTCTTGCTCTGCTATTTACTGGCCCTTATGAAGAAAGAGCTGTARGCATTTTTGGAAAGTGGGAAGGGAACCTGCATTTTTATATAGCATGTATGGCTGTAGAAGATATAAATCTAAATAAATATGAACACAGGAGGATTAAYAGAATTCTTATATTCACTTCCATGTGCCAAATTTTGATTAGCTGGCTCTCCCAGTTACTACTCCTGAAAAGAATCTTGCCCTTGCAGGAAAAAATGCAGCCATTTGTTTTAATGTTTTACTGTCTAAGAAATCCATTGAATTTTTGGTCCACGGGAAGTGGACATGCTGAACAACTTTAGTCACGGGGCCTCATTTTCTAGCAAACTATAATCCACAGAATTTTGTGAACTCTGACAATTGAACGAATCCCAAATGAAAACACCGCAGGCTCACATCAAGCTCTTGAGATACCCCTTGCAACGGCCAGATATATGAAAGCTAATTATGCTACAATGCAATATGYTAATCACTTAAACTGGTAATGAGACAATAAAGTTTTCTAAGGGCTACATTTCCCTTCGACTGTTTGGATGGGTATCTCAGCCTGTGCATTGCTCTGTGATGGCTTCTCACAAATTCTACATCTGCACCTGGTAARGACACCTCATATTTGAAGATCTGTATCTCAAGCAAGCCTCCTTTCATGTTTGTCCCCTAGGATTTATCCTCTCTATTACCTTGACTGTTTTGTCTCCAGAGAGTCCACAAGCGGAAWGTGCTAGGACCTGCTTCTATGAGCTTGGCACAAACTTGGAAAAATAAGAGATATAGAAGTAGTAGCTCTGTTAAAGAATGAGAAGCAGAACAACGTTCAAGTTTCCTACCTGTCTTGGGACTCCATTTAAACTGCCTCCTCCTCCAATGGTTGCTTTTCTCCCAAAGGAGACTTCTYCCTTCCTTCTCTTCCACATAGCAATTAGTGCAACTGCCTCTGAAGCATTTTCTGGAGGAGCCTGTCTCCTCTGCCTGACTCTACAGGACATCAAGAGCCGTGACCAGCAATCCTGGGTCTGTGGACTCCTTGGGGAAAACTCACAAACTACTTCTAAAGGGCCTGTGAAAAGTAAATAGAAAAACAACAGTCTACCATCTGCAGCTTTAAATCTGCTATTGTGGGTCTATATTGCCACTAGATTTTTTTTTATAGAAAGTTTACAGAGACACAATAAAAAGTTGGAAGCTCCTGACACACAAACTTGTGATTCACTTGGTTGAARTTGAACTTTGCAACTTTCTTCCCTTTCCCACAAAGTTATATGGATAAGACTAATTAAGGATCACAGGCACCTCCCCAAATCTCCATCTACTTTGGGGAACGAGGTGGACAATCTCTTCAACTGTGCATGTGTGTGGGCACGGTGCTGGCCAAGAGTGATGGGATCCCGTAATAGTGGCTTGGTTCAGGACCAAAAGGAGACTGTAACTGTTGTGTAACTGCCACCTGGTCCATACTTTGGGCTTTGCCACCAAGGGCCCATCCAAACTTGGGCTTGGGCCTAGGGAAAGCATGMGCCAGTGCCTCAGGTCCATATATCGGAGAGGTCAGACACCTTCTCCTTACAGATCATTTTGGGGAGTAGGGGATGGGGAGGTGCCATCATGCGACACAGTTCCTGAACTAAATTATTAATTATTTAGTTAATAATAACTAAAACAATAAATAATAAAGAAATTGAAACAATTGTCAAGCCTACTGTACCTTTTAGGGTTTTGGGTCTCTCTCTCTCTCCTGTAGACAACTCTGGGTCTTCCTTCTCCAGCAGCCACTCTGGATATTTCTGGAGATCTTTGCTTCAGTTGCCTTCCTTAACAATTTAAGATATCAGTCACCCTTTGTTCCCTGCCACCCTTCTTTAATTACTTCTAGCTCTCTGATTTTTAGATTGGAGTTTTGACCAATATTGGTCTAAATGGACCATTAATAAACAATGGTCCATTGACCCTGGAGATATCTGAACAGGAGTAAATCTGTCTTCATTATGAAGGTAATATATTGTCAATATTGTATTTTCCCTGTTTGAACTCAATCTTTTCTATCAACTTTACTCTCCATTAACTATTAATCCTTTCAGGAATGAGACGTCTCCTTTACCTCCACTCGCATCTCTCTCCCAGTGAAAACAAATCCATTGCCCATAGCCTTGCTCTGAACACGTTATTTTTTGTGCTATACACTGTTCCCTATGGTTTAAATAACCTCACAGGTTATTTAAAATGGAGTTCCTCTCTTCTTTTTCCATGTTTTTCCACACAATTTCCTTCACCATTATTTCCAGCAGAGCATATACACACTGTRTGGTGATGAACAGCATAAAGATCCCTCAGCCAACACAGAGCAGGGCCAGGCCCCTGGAAGCAGCCAGGTCCGTGTCAACACAGCAGTGTGGATCTATGGACAACAAAATCTGTGGAGTTTGCTCAGCAAAAAGGTCCTGTCCATCAGCTGGGCTGTGCTAACCAGCAACATTTGTATTATCCACTACATACACAAGATAAAACTTGGCTTAACCACCTTTCACTGAAGTTCATGCCAACACAGCTCACGGCAAGCTGCTTTGGGACAGCTGATACATGAGCCTGACCATTTCACAACATYTTTCATACCATGAAAACACACTGAAATCTACCTCAAACCTTAAACAACTCCACTGTGATGCTATTCTGTTCTTCAGACACTTGCTTCACTCCATGCACATCTGCTCCACATATTCTCTTCAGTTTTTATAATCCACTTCATTTCATGCTACTCTTAGGCCTGGAACCATCTCCTACACCTCACACTTCAGTCATATTGTCATTTCTTCTACCTCTACATTCCCTTTAGCCTTGCTGTTATACCTCACTGCTTTAGCTAATCTTTCAATAATTCATGAGACGAACCTCTCTTACTACTGGGTTGTTACCTTGCATGTAAAATTATCATAAAGCTAGATAATAATTCATATTTTCATAGCATTCAACTAACTTTGGTAATTTCTAGGCATATGTTGACAATGCTGAGAGACACTTCGGAAGAATCATGTTATTTAAAAATAAAAAARGCGGAGAACATAACCAAAAAGCATAAAGCTCAGAAATAACTTGAAGTGAAGACTGCCTGGCCATGACAACCATGTCCAAGCACACAGACCATTTTCTTTAAAGGGCAATAGGGATTTGGAAAACAGGCTGATTCCCTCCTGTTTTTTGGACTACAGGAGCTCAGGATCACCTTGCTGACCTGCAGCTTTTTGCTTAGGCAGTTGTTGAAAAATTCTGCTCTGGGGTCAGTGCTCATTCCCCTCTTCTCTGCAACCAGCACCTGACTACTGACCTATACTGTTACAGCAAGATGCCTCTAATCTAAACATTCTTTTCCCTTCCTTAAATTAAAAACACCTGTTCTGTTTGCAAATACCCAGCAGCTCTTCTAAGATTTTTTTGCAGGTCCTTGGGGAGATAACAACTTTTCAAGTTAGGCACAGGTATGTTTATGTTAAGAGCTGTTTTCATAAAATTTAATAATTCTCCTCCTTCACTGTCAAGATGAAGATATCATTATTAACAGGGGAAAAAAAAAAAAAGGATAACAACAGAATCATTACCTTTTTTGGCTTTTCTGACATCTTCTATTTCTGACACGGAYGTAGCAGAGCTCCAGAGCTCATGTCACAGTCTCTAAATATTTACCTGAGAGCAGAAAACTACAGCGTGGTCAGAAAGCAGAGTTTTCTTAAACTCTCACCTTCAGTCTAGCCTTTATAGAAAGGCTGCTTCTGAAAAACCTACCTCTCCCAGGATCAGATTTACATAGACAGCAACATCGGATTCCCGCACTCTCTGTATAAATGAATGAATGGCTAAATTGAAATACTGAATGTTTTAAAGTCTTGTTCATTTAAGTTTACTTTTTTTTTTTTT
>NW_020455532.1:10678140-10688687 GCF_003342845.1 Nothoprocta perdicaria
AGGCCTTAATGATTAACTACTTACATATACTCTTTTGGAAAAGCAATTTCTTAGCTGCAAAGAAGCCAGAGTAAGACCCAGAACCGTGGCAAAACACATCTGCTGTTTGTTCCCAAGAAATAGACTTGCACAGGCACCTCTGCAGAACAAAGCAAAAGCTGTTTTGCTTAAGATGGAAAGTTGCTGTGCTGGTCTAATGCATTTCTTAACGCATGTCACTATAGATTTCTGTGTACGTACATYGCCTTTCCTACAGCTTGGATGGGTTACTGCTTTTAAGTTTGCAGGGCTTGGAAATCTGGATAAATTGCTCAGTTATATCTGCCAGTACAACAGTTTGGAAAGAGTGAAGAAWCCATGATGAAACACAATTCTAAGATTACCCTCAGATTTTAAGCTCTGTGACCACAAACTTCTTTTGTTCTTTGCACAATGCCCTAGTTCAATTGGCTTCTGTAGTGACTAGGCCTCCTAAGTTCTACAGCAATACAAAGAATAAATAAAAAATAACTGTATGTAATATACAACCAATAAATACTAACTTTATACCCTGTCTTTTTTAAAGACACACTGCACCCCAGCAAATTCTTCAAAAATACGGTAACAAAGTTACCCGAAGTTGCAAGCCAAATGAAATTGGTTTGATGCAAATGTTTACTTTTAAGAGGTTAAATGGCTGTGAAAGTCTTTTAATGACAATGCTTTGTGAGCACTGGAAAGAATATGGAACAAGAGATGTAACCAGCCTGCGCACAGCCTTGGGAGTCTAGCAGAAACTGGGAGGAAACATTTGTGCAGAAGCCGAGGCAGCAAATACATGAACAGCTTCTCATTTCCGCTGTCTATTTTCATGCTAAAAGGAATCGGATATAGGAAGAGAATTCCAGCTTTGTGTGTGTGTGTTGGCCTTTAAATTTGGAAAAAGRAAACAAAGCAAAAAAGAGAATCTCCCCCATTTGCCCCAACAGGGAAGGCAGTCAAATTGTAATGAAAAGTTTCATATATCCCCTATGGCTATATCTCTTTTTTTTTTCCCCCAAATGACTGCTGCATGAAATTCAAAATTTAAAGCCCGGGATTTGAGAGCAAAACCATACATTAAAAAGGAGACATTTAAAAGACAGAATTCCCTCGCGGCRCCATCCCATCTCCACTCGGTAGCGAGGAGAGCAAAGATACAATCCGAAAGAGGAGAGAAGTCAGCGGGGGTTAGAAAGTCCCGTCCCCCAGCCCGCCTCCCCGGGCTGGTTCGTGCAGTCGGGGAAGCGGCAGAGGCTCCGGCTGAAAGCAGGCGGCAGCCAACACGGCATCGTCCCATCCCGCGGCGGCACCGAGCCCTGCGCAGCGCCGGCCTCCGGCTCCCGCGGGAGAGTTCCTCCTTCCCGCACGGTGTCACTGCCCTCAAGCACGGCAGAGGGGAGAGAGCGTCTGTCTGAGACGGGCTCGGGCCTTTCGGAGGCTCCTCGCCCTCCGCTCGGCTTAAAAGGAGCTCAAGTATTCCAGTGCAACTTCGTATACGAATCTATACTGTTCCTGGAGAGAGAGAGAGCAGAAAGTCGTGGCAGGAGGACACAGGTCCGCTCTTGCAGAGCCTCGCTCGACAAGCCACCCACAACCACCCTCCTCTCCCTCATTTATCCCGTTTGGCAGGGGCAGACCCACATTAATTGTATTTCATCGGGATCCTGGAAGCACACARCTAAGATTTACAGTCAACGTAAGGGGGAATACCCAGAGAGGCAGGCATGACGCGGGCCATTCGTTATCTCCCTCATGCCTGCACTACACGCGCTGCTTGTGAGGCAGGAACTCGGTTTGATCAATTGAGATGCTCTAATTCAGGACAGTTTAATCTCTTCGCTTGCAGGGAGCGAGGCCCTGGGTTCGGGCTCTTCTCCCATCCCAGTTTCAAGGCATGTAGGAGCACTCAGCCCTGGGCACTGCGGATGACTCCCCATAGTCTCAGGGAGGCAATCGGGAGCTTTGGCCTCCTGGAGGCAGCTGGATGTGGGAGAYGCTACCCCCTTATCTCAAGAGTAGAAGGAAGAGAAGGATCCATTTTATGTGCTAAGAACAGGACTGGTTTTAATGCTGAGGGCATTACACCAAGACTGGATTTGACTAATAGTGCTAAGCCAGCAAGCTCTGTTGCTGTCCCTGTGGGTGGATGAGGTGCAAGAACCAAGCTTACCAGYGACTCCACCATGTTGGATTTGTTATTCCGCAACGTTTTCACTATGTGGAACACATCGATGATATTTTGCTGTTGGATCATCTCACACACGCTGCAGATGGCACAGAAGGTGCCGCTGCGTCCCCCACCATTCCTAGGTGCAGAAGGAAAGAGGCAATAGGTAAAGCTGGCCAAGGCCTGAGTAATGGAAGAAACGAAGAGCAGCATGAGATGGGGATGGAAGGGACAGGTTGATCCCTGGTGACAGCAGACAGGCCCAGAACTGCAGAGCTGGCCACACAAGTATGAGGAGCCCTGCTGTGACCAGAGCTGGACACTTGGCACTGCTGCTTCTGCAGGTCTGGGCTGCAAGCGCGAGGTTAAAGTCCTCCTCTACCCGACACAAAGCAACRGTGTCTTTTTGGCTATTCATTATGCTTAGTAAGTTCTGGGGTCAGGATGCGAGGCTGTAGCACAATATTCAGCTTGAATTGTATTGCAAATGTAATTTAAACTTCATTTTCCCCAGCGGAAGCCTGGCAGCCTACCAGATCTGCAGCTCTATACTCAGCACTCAGCAGACAGAGCTCACAAAGTCACACGAATTTTCCAGGTAGACTTACAGGCAGTGGACAACAGTGCGTCCATCCCTGCCATCATACTGCTCCTGCCACTTCTCCAACCTTCTGACCACCTTCAGGAGGGAGCGTTTGGAAGGAGGGGTGTCCCTGTATGCTGGCCAGCCAATGTACTGCAGGTGCTGAACGATGCGGTATCCATCCTGGGGCTAAAACAAAGAGCATTTTCAAGATGATAAAATCAGAGCCACACAGCCACCCTCCTTTGATATTATCAATTATATTATAATATCACCCTCAGATGATATTATCAGATGATAAAAGTCTTCGCTGTGGGGGTCATAGAGGCTCAGTCTGATTAGCTGCAATAGTCGGAGCTGCCCCTGGCTCACAGGCAGCTGCCTTGGGACACTGTCAAGGTGAATATGGATCTAATTTTTCCATTCTTGTAAATGGACGACAAGGTTCATTCTGTAATGGCATAACTGAACTGCACAGACTCTAACACACAATCAGAGCCTGATGCATTACATGGGATGGAAATCTAATTTCTGGAGGCAGTTTCCCCTTCTGGTTAAAAAAAGAAAAAAAAAAAAGAAATGATGTATAATCGATTTGATCAATCTGAGCAAAACTATTGAGCAAAAAATCCTCTATTGAAATTCTTTGCATTGCAGCCCCTAAGTTGCATTGCCTGGGTCTGGTGGGCAGATAAACTTTGTGAGAACCATTTCAGCTACCCCGGGGCTGCAGGAGGCAGACAGGGAGCTGCTTACAGAAATGGAATTGGCTTATTTATGGGGAAACATTGGACTGGGAATCCCAGTCCAGCCAGTAAACTCTGCATCCATCTTCAGGGACAAAGCTACTGTAAAAATCCTGCACAGTAGTTGACAGATGGAGAGCAGCTGACATTATCCTAGTTTATTTCCTACAATATTGATGGTTTTACGTTGGCTACTAGGTGATTAATGGTTCTCAAATACACATGGAAAATGCATTCCATTTAAATGCAGATTTTCAACTCCTATCATCCGCGACAAGGTTCATTCTGTAATGGCATAACTGAACTGCACAGACTTTCTGCTTTCTGTCAAAAGTATCTTACTGGTGCAGACTGACGTAACTAAGTGTTAATTAAAGGAAGTAGCTACTATATTTTGCACTGGAAACCTTTTACTAGGTGAGAGATTCAAGCCAAAATAATATTTTACAGAATAAATGAGCAAACTCCTGTTTCACTGCTCTTACCCTGGCCATGTTGCAGATCCGGAATATCCGGTTGATGATATCTTCATCAATGTCTGCTGAAACAAACTCTACTTGGATGGGGCCATAACAGCAGGATGTCTTCTCTGGCCAGTACTGCATGCAAAGCTGATGAAAATACCACAAGAAAGAGAGAGCACATTAATTGCAAACAAGTAACCTTATGGCAACTCTTCTTTCCATTCAAATTTATAGCCAGGTCAAATCTGCAAACAATCCTGGATTTTTATTTTTTAAATGCACAATCTTTGCTCATGCTGATGTTGCTGAACCAAAAAAACTAAAAATTCTAACCACACAGGTTGCAATCCAATTATATGAAATCCATCTGGAAATAGATTGTGGCAAAAAAGAAAAAAAAAAAGAAAAAGAAAGAAAAAAAAGAATGGGATCTCATTAGTAGTTTCTGCTGAGATTGTATTTCTTCGCGCTTTCTTCTTCCTATTTTCAAGTGTAATTTTTAAGAAGCTTTGAAACCCCCAGATGCTCATTTGAACTTGATCTCAAGCTATTCAAGTTCAATCATTGTCAGTAATGACACCAAGTGTGTGCATGCCACTGCATTAATTCTGCATCCCCATTATTCCTTTGATCACACAGGATTAAATTTGGGATAGTCATGCAATCTTATGCATCTTTACCCTTGTTAGCTTTGCAAGATTAAAAAGTAAGCCAAGACCATGTAAGCAAGTCTTCCTTTGAAGGCTTCTTTACTCCTCACTCAGACTGTCAAGCAGCCTATGGGTCTCCTTTCAAAGCATTTCTCCAACAGGTAAGGGTATCCGAGCAGTGCAGATGCTTTAGGAAACCATCTCAAAGCACATCAGAAAGAGAAGGATCTGTCCTAATATTACAAATCTGCTTTCCATAAAGAAGGTCTGTGAACATCCATCTATCCATATGCAGGCTTTTACACAGTGCCTAAGTGGTCTGTTCTCTGAACTCTAAATGATTCTACTTGAACTTTATCTTTTTTTTTTTTTTTTTTTTTTTTTNTTTTTTTTTTTTTTTTTTTTTTTTTTACTGCAGAGTAGATTACAGGTTTACTCATCTATTTAATTCAATTCTTCATTTCAGCCATAGCTGGATGTGAAAGCACTTCTTGTGATTGTGTTTTCAAGCCCATTCTCTGCATCCACATGGGTGGAACACACTACTTGAGTGCACTAGGATAATATTTGCATGCAACTGTGGACTGACACTTTGGTAATGATCATGGCATAGCGCTCACATTAGATGAATAGGTAAATAATGATGATGTTGGCATAGAGTGATAATTGAGTCATAAGACAGTCGGGTTTCCTGTCCAGAAGCCTTGCTTTCATAGCTGGTATCAAACTGTTTTCCAAGGAAAGCATCACAGAATTGTTAAGGTTGGAAAGGACCTCTAGAGTTCATCTAGTCCAACTCCTCTGCTCCAGCRGGGACACCCAGAGCAGGGGGCACAGGGCGGCATCCASGCRGGTTTGGAAGATCTCCAGAGAAGGAGACTCCACAGYCTCCCTGAGCAAGCTGTGCTCAAAGCATGCTCACAGCATGAGAAATTGTGTTTGGTTTCCAGAAGGTGTATTTCTTTAAAGCATCAGGAAAAGATGAAATTTGCTTCTGGATTCAATGCCAAGACTCAGAAGCTTCCTAGGAGAATMTGATCAATGGTACAAAATACATGGCCCCTGGTTTCTTGCATGGAACCCCAGGACTTGGGTGCTTGTCACCACGACAGCCCATGGCAGAAAGATTGGAAGGCGGCAGTTCAGCTCCACGATGAAACGAAATCCCACAGCTCTCACCTCGCACAGAGATCCCCTCAATGAAAGCACGACTGGTTTCTCCTTTATTGTCACAAAGAGCTCCCAATAATCTTGCTGCCTTTGAGTACAGCAAGATTCAGAAGGCAGCGAAGAGACACATGAAAAATTAAACCATAAAGTACCAAGTACTCGAGGGTTCTTCTCTTGCTTAACGAGTGCTGTAATGGATGAATTAGCAATGCCAAACACTCTCTTTATACAAATTGCATGATTACTTTTTTGAAAGCTGTGATCTTCTGCCACTCATCAGCAAGGTGGCTGCAAATTCTCATACAGAAGGAATGGGAGCTAGTCCTCATCCAGCAAGACCTACTTCTGAAATAACATTATGTTTGATAAGAATGCAACTATCACGACTCCAGAAAGAAAAACAAACAAACAAAYAAAAAAACCTCCATGGCATCACGTGCTTCTCCAGAAACTACAGCAACTAACTTCACTTCTCTAGCCTATTTAATTCCATTGAGAAGCTCTCAAGTTCCTTCAATACAGTTACAGTATCTCTCTTGCTTCCATTCTTCTGGAACACCATGGGAACCGGCACGCTGACTGCACTGTTGCAGTTATAGCTGGGATCTCAGAAAATGAAGGCCAAGCAAAGACACTGACATTATGGGTAAGGAATAACATTTTTTTCAATCAAAGGAAAATAAGAAAAAGGAGAAAGCAGGTTTGAGAGGGAGTCATAGGCCTGCACATACATACATATAAAATCTCTGCTAACTGCTATGAAAATGAGTTGCCTTAGTGAGAGCCAAGGATCTTAATTTATTTGTGGACCCAGCTTTCAGCCTTCACTGTACCCTAAAATGTTATTTAGCCCTTTCCAGTTCCCCAATGGTCCTTTCTTTTTTTTTTTTTTTTCTTTTTAAATCCTCAAGAAAATGTATTTGAGAAGAAAGTCACATGAAAAAATGGTAAGAAAATCATGTACCTGTGCTGCATCCATCTCATTCAGCATCACGACGGAGGAGCAGTTATAATCAAAGACCAGCCTCCAGAAGTCTGCTATGGTGTTGGGCAGAGGGTGCTGGGTTACAATAAAGGCAGCAGGTTGCTTGTGGCTCTAACAAAAGAATAAGATTAGTTAAAAAAAAATTCAATCAACTTTTATTCAAACGAATATTATACCCAGGAGGCTACGGCTAGGCAATCTGAGCCATTTAACCAGATTATACAAATCACATATCCTTCTCCTTGTTATCGCTGTGCAATGAATGAATGTCTCATAATGGGATTCTTTTGCTCCCAATGAAGACATTTCATTAAAGGAGTGTCACAAGAGCAGAGATTACCTAAATCAATTATTTATATTTTGAGACTCAGCAAATAATTCTAATTCTACTCTTACTACTAGTACTACTAGTAGTAATATTAATAATGAGCAAGGAAATAGCCAGAAGCAGAATGTTATCCCTTCTGCTGCTAGGGACTCCAGGAGCTGCAGAAGGGATTAGCCCCCATCTGCTCTCGCTCCCTGGTGGCACGGTGCCACTGAAATGGCTCATCTGGATTTAGAGACGTCGCCTAAGAGCACACAGGGCAGCGTTCAGCCTGGCATTCGATGGCTGCTGCTACCTCGAGCAACTGTCAGTCTGCCAGGCTTGCTAAAAGACAAAGGATGATTTTGATTTTACAATATGGAAAGAAAGAAATACCCGAAGGATTAAGATGCCAGGTGGCAGGGTCAGCAATTTCTCCTCCACGTGGGACAGCTATGGGTGGAAGTGCCAAGTGGACTATGCTGGGGATGAGGGATGGTGCTGCCCATGCTCTGCACCTTGAGCATGCAGGGTGGGTGCAACTTGCTTTTGAGTGTGCATGGACAAACGTGGCGAAGGGAAATGAAATAAAGGCACTGAAAAGGAAAACCGTTGGGAAACCATGTGCAGTGCATTTTCCTGTTTCTTCCTACTCTGTATTTCAAGCCTAAGAGCACCAATAGGGATTCAAGGTTACACTGTACATACCAAGATAGACAATAGAGTGGTACCTAAAATGGAGAAACTTATTTCCTTCATCCTCCCATCCAAAGGCAAACCTTACAGTCAAGAACACAGCACTGTTTCTGCTAACTCATTTCATGATACATTAGCAGGCTGCATAATYGGCTGAGCAACCAGTTGAAGGTATTATCTGCTTGTAGGTTTTGCCAGTAGGAGAAAACAGAAACACAGCCCACCTGTTTCTTTGTTTTGAGTGAGGAGCCAGCCTCACTGTCCTGTCTTAAAGGGAAGGAAGTTGACAAACCAAGATGTTAATTCATCACATAACAGAGTACTTATTGGAAATAAAATACTCGCATCTTTCCCAAAACGTGCATTAAATACAAATCTACYAGCACTTCTGTAAGGCATGAACTGGACATGAAGGTACAGCCCCTTTGCTTAAGAAGCACGTTCGACTCCTTTGGGGGAAGGACAGAGACAGCTTTTGACCTTTCTTCTTAACAAGGCATTTTGCTGATGCAAATGCGACACTAAATGGTTGTCAGAGCAAAGACCCTAAGGTCTGTTGGCTTGAAAGGGACAGAGGTGGCGAACAGAAAATGCCAGGAGTCTTGAAGCCTCCAGAGTAGACCGAGTAGTCTCCTGCTCTCTGGACAGCAGCAGCCCTTTGGCCCTGTTTCCTTGAGAAGATTTTGCTGAAATCCAGACAGTGTGTAGGCTAACACGTCTTTCTTGTGATTGACTTGTTTTACCCATTAAGAATTTTCCTCAAAATTTCCAATTTTGTCTAAATCGTGGAGATTTAGACAAAGCTTAGACTTAAACAGTCCTCTGCTCAACCTGAACTGGAAGCCCAGATTAAGTGTTCCAATTTCTGAGGGACCTTCTCTCCTCCAGAGCCTCAATGGCTCTAGAAGCAGGTCCAAAAGGCCTTCTCTGCCAAATACTTCTCTGCCTAAAACTAATTGTGGTGAACTCGGTCCCAAGCAGCCTGACAAACTCTTTTCCTGAGACTAYAGCTGGAGCTTTATGCTTCCAAATCCTTTGGAAACAAAATGATAACCATTCTAGGAGCAACATTACCCTTCTGGCTCTACCACTTCCTTCATCACAACCTTAATGTAAATTGCAGGGCATCGTGTAGCTTAAGAACTGGGAGATTAGTAAAGATAAATATGGGAAACCTGTAAGGAAGCGGTAAATAAAATGATCAGCACTGGGGTGTTCTGTGGCCAGGCATTCCCTAGGACACRTCAATCTTCACACAAAGGAAGAACAAATGCTGGTTGAAGGCTAGATGGGATGCATGGTCTCTTGTAGAATCCATGCTTAGTACAAAATTTTGGACATTAAGCTACTGGAAAACAAATAACTGCGAGGTCTGTCCCCAACAGGGACAGCCCAGGAGGATCTGAGATTTAGKCTGTTACGTGACTATGTCAAGATCTAATTATTCTTCTATGAAAGGATAAGGGAATGTCAGAGAACATCACAAGTGGCTGAATTTCCATGACAGGCGAAACACAGAAGCATAGAATCCTTAAGGTTGGAAGGGACCTTCAGARGTCATCTAGTCCAACCCCGCTACACATGCAGGGTCAGAGAACGTGGCACAGGGCTGCATCCAGGTGGRTTTGGAAGATCTCCAGAGAAGGAGCCTCCACAAGCTCCCTGGGCAGCCTGTGCCAGGGCTCTGTCACCCTCACTGTTAAGAAACTTCTTAAGAAACATCTCCATATACAAAGGACATGAATCGGCAGCAATTTAGTAGGGAAGGGCGATGCTAGTTCAGAGTAATGCAGACTGAAATGTGCACATTCACAAGCCCTGAGAAATCACAGAAGAGTTAATTGTGCTTGGGCTGATTTGTCAAAGCACAAAACACATTAAAATAAAAAATAAAAAAAAAAAAAAGAAAAACTGTTTCCCCAGGCACAATTGTAATGAAACTATCAAAACCTTTCTGAACAAAAATATCTAAAAACCATTCCATAACCATTTGACTAACCCTCTTAAATACAAGAATATCACTGTTTCCCAAACAATGACGAATTGAACACAATTAAAAAAAGCCCCACTCTAGTCAACCACGCTTGGAAAAAACCCAATGACACTTAACCCCAGATCATATTTACACATACTCCACTTGCAATAATTAGGGGCTTTTACTAGCATCTGTGCTCAGAGACAGTTAGACATCACGGTAAAAAAGAAAYCACCAACATAATTTTCTATACACAAATGACCTGCCCTGCTAGATTCTATAAATACAAGGGGAAATGGCTTCAGACAGATTCACATCAGTTTCAGACTTTAAGTTTTTTTGCACATCTGACCCTTGTACTCCTCTAGTCTTAACTGCATAAGCTCAAACAAATTACTCCCTTGACACTGCAAACTATTCTTATCAAATGTACACCCGACAGGTCCTTCTGGTGAACATTTCTCTTCCAATTTACACATCAATCAATGCAAAAGTTGGCCTATCACTTCTTTGTCCATTGGCCCTTCTAAGATGTAACYCATAGTCTACATGACCTATTTTTGCATTTCTGTGAAGGTGACAAAGCTCTTGTGACTTTGCTCTGCTTTACAGATGTCAGCTGGAGAAAGTGCAGGAAAAAACACTCTTTGCTTTGGTTCCACCTCCCTCCCGAGCCTCTCCTTAATCCCCTCCATGCACACAAACTCAACACAAACTCAACACAAACTCAACACAAACTCAACACAAACTCAACACAAACTCAACACAAACTCAACACAAACT